>NC_056735.1:1245055469-1245158946 GCF_019279795.1 Protopterus annectens | reverse complement strand
TCTAATAGAGTGGCTGGGAGCATGGGAGTTAAGAATAGCAAGGAATTTGGTGTTAAAGTATGCTACTGCTTTATCTAGGGGGAGACATTTTAGTACTGACCAGTTGCATGCCTTCAGTTCATTTTGAAACTTGGTGAGAATAAAATTCTTATTGTTTCTTAATGTTCCATAGGTGGGTTGGTAGGAGCAGTCTACTTTGAGCTTGATTACATAGGTGAGACTGTGGTCACTTAAGTCATCAGGCAAAGTACCTGATTTTATAGGATTGAAGATGGGTATTGATGAGTATCCAGTCTAGGGTACTGTTTGAGTAAATCCATAGAGGTTTATATTGGTTGTGGGGGTTTCACAAGAACAAGTATTCCAGTCAATGTTGAAATCCCTAAGAACAAGTGTTTCTTGGGGGTAGTTTTTGGATAACCTATATAGGAAGTCTTCTAAGGTTTCTGTGTTCCTCGCTGGGGGAATGTAGACACAGACAATGTTTACATTTTTATTTTTATTAATTTGTAGTTTTGAGACAAGAATTTTAGCATTATTGAACTGGGGTGGTTGTTGGGTGTCTATGCTTACAGATAGGGAAGACTTGTAAAGTATGGCTACCCCACCATTCTTTCTGGTGGTATGGTCTAGTCAAAACATACTGTACCCTGGTGGCAGAATCTCATGGTCCTTGGTGGCAGGCTTTAGCCATGTTTCTGTTGGGCATAATATATCTTGGGAATGAATAACTCAGAGGGCATGCAGGTGCTGAGTTTTGTTATTTATGCTCCTAATGTTAGGTGGTAGGCCAGCAGTGAGTTAGGATGTCTATTTGTTGGAGCTATGGTGGTAGGGGATATAGTAGGTGGTTTAGGGTCAACAGGTAGGGATGGACCAGGGTTTGGGTGGATGTCGCCGTCCTTTGTGAGGTTGTAGTGTATCCTGAGTATGAGTTTTAAGATTTTGAATAAAGTTTTGTAATAGTGTCTAGTTTTAGGACTAATGTAAATTAGGTCTAGTAAGATGGTAGTATTTAGGGGTTAAGGAGGCAAGCATGAGGGAAGTGAGTAAAGGTGCATTATTATCTGTTTTAGATGGGATGGATGTTTGCAATTTAGGGTATTTGTTGAGAAATGACGTGAGTTATATGTTAAATAGTTGTGGGGAGGTATACACTGTGTCACTGGAGTTGTAGAGGTAGGGTGTCAAGGGCAGTGTAGGGAGGGGTAGATTAGAGGGTAGTGGGAGTGACTGGAGGTGTGATACATAGATACTAGTAGTAGAGACATAAGAGATGTGATGAAGATGAGAGGTTTTGTTTGCATTATGGTGAAAGGAAAAAGAAGAATGCTAATTAGGTGTAATAAAGAAGGAATGCTATAAAAGAATAAAATATTGAATGAGAGTAGGTTTTGCAGAGTCATGTAGATGGGGTATTGGGAAGAAAGTGATGGATGATAGTAGATATATGTGAGAGAGAGAAAGTTATGAAGAAGGAGGGAGGGGAATATGATGTGTGGGTATAATAGCTGTGGTGTAAGGATATAATATAGTTGTAGAGGAAATAATTAACAGGGTGGCGGGAACATAGAATCTGCTAGAATAGTGATTGGAGAGGTGGGATAGGTGTGGTGTAAGGGGTGTGGCTTGGATAGGTATAAACTAGAGGAATGTGGGGTGGGTAGGAATGGGGGTAGGGTAGGGGAGCACAGTGAGCCAGAGCATAGCAAGGGCGAAAAGGAGTGGTTTAGCCCGACTGTGGAAGCAAGGGAAAAAACAGTCCATGTGCTTCTGGTATGGGCAAGTAAGATACGGCTAATTATAGGTGGCTGTGTGAAAAGAATGAGAAGTTTGCAGGCAGATAAAGTGGTCTTAGGTTTGGGATGCTACACCATTGAATTCTGATCGATATAACCCTGAAGCAGAAAAACTAAAGATAGACTATAGAGCCAACAGTGTCTCATGAAGATGTATTAAGGCACTGCCTTTTTAGTATGTTAGTCATAAATGAAACTGGGGAGTCGGCTCAAGGACTGCTATGGTTCAGGGAAAAGTTGAGATGTGAGGAAATGCTGCTATCTGGTGGTGAAGAGAAAAGGGGGAAGGAAGGGGAAACTAGGATCCAAGAGCAAGTCCTAGCAGCGTGTGCAGGGCACTAAGCTAATATGAAATGGTAGTATGCAACAGTTTTAAAAAATGCAGTATAACACGCACCAACTTTGTGTAGAAGGGTTTTGGCTTCTTGTTCAAAATGTATTGTGTGTTTGGTTGCACAGGGCGTAGTCCCGTAAATTCCAGGTGGTGGTAGTAAAAGTGATGTGAGGGAAAAAATTATGACAACAAGCAGCAGTCAGGTGTAGCGAGCTGAAAAGGAGAGAAAAAGAAAACAATAAGCAATAATAACTCACATGCACAAAGACAGTACACAAGAAAAAAAAAAACAGTAAAAAAAGAAATGTATTAAAGGCAGGGGCAGAGGGTGGGGGAAAGGAAAGAAGGACTGGGGGTACATGTCTGAATGGAGACTAGAGTGGAAAAAAAATAGTTCCGGACAGAGGAACAGCACAGATTGTATTTATACCAGCACAGCTTGTGTCTGCACCACTTAGCGAAAAAGGTAGAGGTGCAGTGAGTGAGAGGGGTGAGTAGACTAGTGGAAATAGGTCAGAGGGTGAAAACGACTAGCTAGAGGTACAGTATAACAAAAGCATACAGGAAAGATAGCGGTAATTACTGAGATGGAAAAAGGCTAGAAAATGTGGCTTAACAAAGTTCGTACATACAGGGTCCACAGAGGTACATATTACAACATAGAAAGGTTAAAAGGAACCTGGCTACAGTGTAAAAAACATCCAGGCATACGCTGCAAAGTAGGAACCTTAGAGGGAGAGATAATGGGCTAGGAGACAATCGAGCAGGGAAATGCAAGCTGTTAACAAGGAGAAGGTATGAGCGGCTAGCATAGAGAAATAAAAGGAGAGATATTAGGCTAGGAGACAGTGAGGCAGGATTACAGTATAATAGCTAGAGAAAGTACAAGTGGTTGGCATAAAGAAATACCATAACACAAGGTCAAAACACAGAAAACATGCAAGTATTGACCACGGACAGAGTGCACCTTTTACCACAGTGAGGGCGCGATAACACTTGCAGCTCTGTTTCTATACAGTCACTTTAGCAGGATGACCTACGCCAATTAAGATAAATCAGAGCATTCTGAGGTTCAGTGCTTGTGTTGCAAAATATAAGTGAAAAAAACAAAAACCTTGTGGTAATTAAAGCAAAATCGCAAGGCAGAAGTTTGTGGCAAAAATGGCTATATCGAGTACTTCCAAGATGGCTGCATACCGAGCAGCATGTTATTCAGAACTCTTTCAGTGTGAATACTGAGAAATTGATAATGTTTTCTGGCTTTTTAGAGCATTTTAGGTAAAAGTCATTTACTTGCTAGTAATTAATTACACTGCCTGAATGCTAAAATAATAAGGAACTTGGAGAAGGTAAGAGAAGGCAGAACAGAAAAATCTCAAGTCGAAAAGAACCTTGCAGCTGTTCAGGAAAAAGTAGTTCATACTTTAGTTTTTGTACAGAAAATGGCTTCAGTAGTTCAGAAGCAAAATAACACTTAGCGGTGCTAAAATAAGTGAGACAGTGGAGAAATATGTAAAGTCACTTGAGAAAAGACTGGAAAAAGTAGTAGCTGCTTTAAGTAGCTATTCTAATGAGCTGATAAAATTGCAGAAATCAGAAATTGAAATAAAGGAAAGAATGGCTGAATGTGAGGCTTCTCAAGAACTGTTTCAGAAAATAGAAGACTGAGCATGCAGTGAAAATATGAGATTTTTTTGCTGTAGCAGAGAGACTGGAAGGAGTAATATTTATTAAAGTACAAATAAACATCTGGACTGTTGTTCCGCAGTAGGCTTTAAGTAAGATGGCACATTATATGTGTGCTCCAGATATGGCCATGAGAAAGCAACTCGGACCTAATATTGGTAAGTCTGCAATCATCCCAGCAGAAAGAGCTGCTCCTGATAAAACTGTAGCAGAAGGAGAACGTACTAAACCTTGGGGACACCAAAGTGTTTGCAGAAAACAATTATTCAGTGTACACCAGGCAGAAAAGTAAGTTCACATTAGCAGGGGATGTCGAGAGAGGTGTATAAGATTCAAGATACAATACCAGGCTGTTTTTAGAAGATTCTTCCTGGATGATCAGATACATTTTTGATGCGGAACAGTAAAGTAATGTCTTTCGGCTTTTCCCGGTTAGGGGTGGCCACAGTGGAACTCTGGTCCGCTAATGAACGGCAGTGGATTTTTATGGTGCCAAGTTGCCAGCTTGACGACCAACCTTCAAAGAAGGCACACCCTTTCACGCACGCACCTACCTGCATGTCTTTAAACATCACTCGACCTCAGGGAGGACACGTAGACTCCACACTTCTAAGATGGAAATAGTTTAGGCATCAGTGCCTGGGTCCAGCTATCTGAAGGGTATGATTTCCTAGTCTTCTTACAGTTGTGAAGCCTTTTCTCTTGTTCCAAAGGAAAATGCTTCAGCAAAAAAAAGCTCAGAAGCAGATTAGTAAAATCAGGAATTCTTGGAGTTTGAGGTGATTAGGAATAAGGCCAAAGCTAGAGACTGGTGGTGGTAGTTTGACCTGATTACGAAGAAGACCAGCAACTATGTGAAAATAGTGAATAAATGGAATACTATAAAGCATTAATCTTAGGAAGGCACAGAAAGGACTGAAAAAGTAACTGTAAACAGTAGAAGTTTCTGTTCTTGTATCTGTAAAGATTTCATGATGTAATTGCATGTTGTATTGCAAAGCAGTTCTGTGTATACTATGCAGTCAGAGGTGTTTTAAATGTGAGATAGAATTCTCCCTATCAGTGACTGCTGTATATTGCTGCTGATGATATTAAAGTAAAAAGGTACTTTTTCTTAACTGTAAAGTATCCAGACTTCACATTGTAACAAAATGAGAAAAGTCAATGAAGCAAGTTAAGATTAATATAATGTTATCTAGGGTGATGTAAATGTGTATTACCATAGGGCATGTTATATCATAGATAATATTAACCTTTGATGATATATAATATATGATAATATTGTAATAATTCCTCTTTTTACGGAGAAGGATGTATAGACTAATATCTAGTTAAAACTATACTCAAGTTTTAATTAAAAATATGGGCTTGAAAAACAAAAGAAAATGAAGAAAATCATGAAAAATTATAGATTGGCATTGTATTATTCACTCTTGCTATATTTCATTTGGGGATGTACTGTAATGCAGGTAGGCTATAGTCAGCCAGTCTTTTTAGAGCTCTTCCATTTCATAGGGCTTTGGCTGATGCCCAGCTTCTGGTGCTAGGACATTGATTTTATAAAGGGTGTGTTGGCCAATGCTATCTTCATATTTTTCTTGCTGTGCAGTACTGTTCGCATCATTTTATGTGTAGTTCAGCAGTCTGTGTGTTTGTCTTCCATAGGTATAGAGATGACCCCTAGAGGATTTTACTTTTGTTCATGAGTGTAGAGTACAGATGTCTGATTCAGATTTTAGTTTAGAGGAAACATCTGTTAAAGTCATTGTTATTTGTTTTTCTTGTGGAAAACAAATCCTATATCAAGACTTTTAAGATGTTCATCGTGCATACAGCTGCAGTCATAACAGATGGGTTATCCTGCCGTCAGGCGGGTCCTCGGTCGGCCGTATTCCAAAGTCTAGGTCTGGCGTCGGTTGTCGTCGCTTCCTCCCTGACGTCAGTGCGGCAGGGGTATAAAAGAGGCAGCCGATGCCATTTTCTTCAGTCTTTCTTTCAGCGCGGTGCCCGAAGCAGAAGCAATTCGCAAGTGCCGGTCGGCCAGCTCCTGAGATTTACGAAAGTATTTCAGCCGAAGTCTTCTTGAAAGCTAAGTACCTCGTTGGGGAAACTTTTCTTGCCTCAGACCGATGTCAGACAAAGTTAATAATTGCATTTCATGTGGGAAGCAAATACCGCATAAGGATTTCCACTCTTACTGTATACCTTGCTTAGGCCCAGACCACGACGTCTTGGCCTGCCGTTTTTGTGCTAGATTCAACAAACGCACTATTAAGCGTCGGGCGGAGTTCGCCCTTCACTTTTTTGGCAACAAATTTAATTATATTATGTCGTCGGATACGCCGACTCCAGTTTTGAGCAAAAAACGCAAAGATAAGGACCGGCATATGAGGTCCGCACCACCTACTGATACCACGCTAAGGCTGACTACCGGTTCTCCGATACTCAGCGAGGCACCTACGCAGCCCCTGAGTACCGATGACAATGCATTACCGGTGTCTTCAGTACCCGAGGTCGCAGGCTCCTCGGCCCCCATTCCTACTACAGATACCGACGCCACTCCTGGCGGGGAAACTCAGAATTTAGACAGGCCTGCCATTTCTCAAGGGGTCTTCAGGCCTTCCTCCTTCTCTATTAAAGCCTTCACTAAATCTAAAACAGCCATGAAAACCAAAAAACAGGATGTTATGTGATCCTCTCTCGCCTACATTCTGACTGATGGGTTCGGAGCCGATCCCTCGGCTCCGACTCGGCACGCTTATGCCAAAGAACGAAGTCTCTTATTGGCTGAGCTTACTATATCCCAGGATGCACCACTACCAGTCCCCCAGATCTCGTTTGCCGCTTCCCTGCGAAGACGTGGTCTCGAGCTGGCTGGGCTGAGTAGTTATTATTAACTAACTTTTCTGTCAGTTTTTTGCTGTTTTTTGTCACAAAAGCTGTTTTAACGGCTAACGCTCTTATTGTGTGTGTTTGGATTGTGAAAACTTGTTGTGTGTGATTGGGTTGAGTTTGATTTCGGCCCCCCCTTCATCCAGGGCCTTCCCGGTCTGTCAACCCTTTTAAAACTTTACAGGGTTTCAAAGTTCCCTGTCATTTACAGAAAGTGTTTGCGTTAAGCTATAACTGTAAGCCTATTTTTTTAGGTTTGTCATCAATAAATCTATAGTTGTTTACTTTCCTGTCAAAGTTACTGGAATTGTTTAATATAATGTCTCAAACACCTAGGCCTTCGGGCTTTAAAAAATGTTCGAAATGTGGTTTCAAAATGTCTGTCACAGACGATCATTCGCTCTGTGTATATTGTTTAGGGGCAAAACACTTGCAGGAGTCATGCAGCGTATGTCACGCTTTTTCCTCAAGGGTCCTCCAGGAGAGGAAAAATAAATTGATTCTTAAGGGGTTAATTAAACCTTCCTTTGAAGAAGCCTTGGCATCCTCTCCTTCTCCGGCTAAAAAGAAAAGGGCGTCGGTTCCGACCAGTCCGTCGGATCCGACCGCCAAGAGACATAGGCAGGCCTCTCCTTCGGCTCCAAAGACTTCGAGCCGAGGTCGGAACGGTCTGCCTCGATGCCACCAGTATCGACTCCTCTGGCTTCGGAGCCGATGGCTGGGGCATCGAGGCGGGTCACCTTCGGCTCCGCTGCTCGGAGCCGACAAGGGTCGCCGCCAGACACTTCCTCCTCGGCGCCAAGTCCACCTCGCACCGATGGAATCTGGTGTGTATTCCTCGGCGCCGATACTCATCGAGTCGCCTCGAGCCGGTCCCCTAGCCCTTTGGGGCCGATGGAGAGGCCGCTCGAACCCGCTCTGTTTCCTCTCGGTCTTCGAGAATGTCAGATTCTGATATAGACAGGGTGCTCCAAAGACTGTTCCAGTCCCCAGTCTTCCAAAATTTGTTTCGGTTCCGACCCAGTTGGCTTCGGCGCCGATGACCTTGGCCCACCCTATTGCCATTCCTCCTCCGACTGCTTCGGCTCCGTCGGAGCAGGTGCTGTTGGAGCCGGTGGAGATCTCAGAGTCGGCTCCGACCCTTACTCCAACCCGGGCCTTCGGGTCCGAGTTTGGTACGCGGACTTCTTCGGCTGGACCGGGGGGTGATGTTTCGGGACCTATGCTTTCGGTTCCGAGCCTCCCCCTCGGTGCTTCAGCTGCGGGACTTCCGTCGGCTATCACGGCTCCGGAGACCGGACTCTCCCAGGATTCTGGGGGTCCGGCTTTCAGGGCCATGAGGAGTGCCTTGGCCAAGTCCTTCGCCATCTCTCGGCTTTACCGGCACCTTCCCTGGGCGTGGAGACTGGGTCTTTGGCAGTTCCCCTGTCCGTAGCCAGCGGAGCCCCGAGGCCTGAGGTTACCCCCAGTGGGGGTTCCCCTCCTCCTGAGGGTTCTTCGGAGTTGTCTTCGGAGGAACCCCCAAGGAAGAGATCGTGCAAGAGGAAGCACGTGGACTCCCCCGAGTCTATTACATCAGACACTGATATGGATGATGCAGAGGGGTCCCCGAAGTCGTCCTCGGATGATGTCTCATTTGCAGACATCTTAGAGATCCTCAAACAACGAGGCGGCTGGATATCCAAACCCCCCTCTGCGGACGAATCAGTGCTCCTCAAGGCCTTTGGGGCTCAGCCCTCCGCCTCCTGGGTGTCTCCGCCTTCGACGAGCTTCTGGATTTAGTTTGTCGGGCGGGAACATCCAGATACCGTGGAACCAGTCCCTTCTGGTGCAAATAAATTTTTGTCTGCTCCGGCCGAGAAGGAGTTCCTTACTAAAGGCGTGGCTGTAGATGCCATGGTGGTGGCATCTGCTACACAACAGGACGTGGCAGAGGCTTCAACGTCCGTCCATCCTCCTAATAAGGAGTCTAGGAGTATGGACAGGTACGGAAGCGCACCCTGACTTCAGCGGCCTTTACTTTAAGGTCTCTGAATTATTTGGCACATTTTACCAGGCTTCAGAGGGATCTGGTCAAGGAGTTGTCAGATTCCCTCTCGGGTAACCTACCTGAGCAGCTAGCCCAGTCAGTTAGCTCTCAGTTGGCTATCCTTACGTCAATTTCTAACTCGTCCATGAGGCTCATTTCCTATGCGGCCGAAGGGGCGGGTAGAGCGGCAGGCACAGGCGTGGCTTTACGTAGACAAGCCTGGCTCCGCTTGTGTCAATTTGCGGAGGCCTTCAAGTCTTCCTTCGCCGACGCTCCCTTTGATGGGTCCTCATTGTTTGGACCCAAGGTGAAAGACACCCTTACCCGCTGTGAGCAAGAGGGAAAAACTTTATCTGCCGTAGGTGCCCGTTATTCCACTCCCTTCGCCTTACCCCAAGGCTAAAGGAGGGGAAAATGTGGTTCCAATCTCGCAAGTTTTTCTCCCAACAGCAGGAAGATTCCCCGTCCAGAGGCAGAGGACGGGGAAATTTTTCAGGGAGACGCCGTCCCAGAGGCGGCAGAGGGCCCCGCAATTCTGGAGACCGCGAGTCCTTTCGTGGCTCTTCAGCCTCCCACACGCCATGAGGAGTTGCCCGGCTGTGCTGCTCCGGAGCCAGTCGGGTGTCGCTTTGCCAAGCACCTAAAAGCCTGGGAGTCAATCACTCAGGACAGATGGGTGCTTCGGATCATTGCCGGAGGTTACGCCATCCCATTCACATACTCACCCCCACCGTCCAAAAGAATCCCGGACCCACCACCCAGTCAAAGGGAAATAGCAGCCGCAGAAGCTTTAAAGCTGCTAGAAAAGGAGTCATCCAACCGGTCCCCACAGACCAGATCGGATCAGGAAATTACTCCAGGTTCTTTTTAGTGCCAAAAAAGACAGGGGACCTGAGGCCAATATTGGATCTCAGCAGACTGAACCAATCCGTCACGAAATCCAAATTCCGAATGGTCACGTTACAATCCATTCTCCCATTGTTGGAGAAGGATGTTTGATGTGCTCCATAGACCTCAAGGACGCCTATTATCACATACCGATACATCAGGCGCCCAGAAGGTATCTGCGCTTCAGCCTGGGAGTCAGTCATTACCAATTTTGCGCTCTGCCCTTTGGTCTCACCACAGCCCCCAGGGTGTTCACCAAGTGTTTGGCAGTAGTGACGGCTCACCTGAGAAGTCTTGGATTCCAAGTGTTTCCCTACCTCGACGACTGGCTCCTGACTGCCACCACCAGGCATCTACTAATGGACAACCTCAAAGCCACCATCTCCCTGGGTGTTTCCCTGGGGATTACATTCAATTGGTCAAAGTCTGTCTTGCTGCCCTCTCAACGCATAAAGTTTATAGGAGCAGAGATAGACTCAAGATTGATGCGCGTCTTTCTTCCTGCCGAAAGGATCCGAACTTTACAGGGCCAAGTTCAGGCTCTAATCTTGAGATCCAAAGCCCCAGCCAGGATGGTTCTACAGGTTGTAGGCTCAATGTCTGCCACGGTTCTTTTAGTTCCTCTAGCAAGATTACACATGAGGATTCTTCAGTGGCTCTTGTCAACTCAATGGTCCTTTCAGGATCTTCCCCTCAATCATCACATCATGATTACGGAAATATGCAAAAGGGACCTACGCTGGTGGCTTCAGATATCCAACTTGGATCAAGGAAAACCCTTTGTTCTCCCCTCTCCAGTGGTTACCCTGACGACAGATGCCTCCCAGATAGGGTGGGGGCATTGTCTGGGCAGGCTAGTTCAGGGCTCCTGGCTTCCAGATCTAAGCTCTTCTCCACATCAACGTGTTGGAGATGAGGGCTGTACTTCTATCCCTACAAGCCTTACACAAGTTTCTTCCTCAGGGCACCATCGCCATCCACACAGACAACATGTCGGTGGTTTGGTATCTGAACAAACAAGGAGGGACCAGATCATAGCCCCTTTGCAGAGAGGCCATGAGAGTGTGGGAATGGGCTGTAGCTACCAACCGCTTCTTGGTAGCGACCCACATCCCAGGAAAGTCAAATGTATTGGCAGACAAATTAAGCAGGACAATTCTCTCTCCTCACGAGTGGTCTCTAAACCACACAGTAGCAGCCCAGGTTTTCAAGAGATGGGGGAACGCCGTGCTGCGACCTATTTGCAACTCCACAAAACACCAAGTGCCAAAGGTTCTTCTCCTTGATCCCACATCAGGGAGTACCAGCCATGGATGCTCTACAACAACCTTGGCCAACAGGGCTACTTTATGCCTTTCCTCCAATTCCACTTCTTCCCAAAGTTATTCAAAAAGCTTCTCAACTGGGGTCTTCAATGATTCTGATTGCCCCATACTGGCCTCGTCAGATATGGTTTCCTTACCTGAAGAAGCATGCAGTGGACGATCCCTGGACCTTAGACCTAATTCCGGACTTGCTAATCCATCAGTTGGGACATCGGCATCAATCCCTGCAATCTTTGAAATTGACAGCTTGGCTCCTCCACTTACGACCTTAGTTAGAAGGCACGCACTAGACCCGGAAGTTGTTCACATTTTATCTTCGGCCCACAAACCCACCACTAACAAATTGTACCTCAGTAAGTGGAAGAGGTTTGCTATCTGGGCTCAACTCAAGGGTTTAGACCCTATCACTGCTCCTGTCCCAGAGGTTTTGAAATTCTTAACATCCCTGTTTAATCAGGGATCTTCTGTCTCAACTATTAAAGTCCAACTAGCGGCTATCTCTAAATTCCACGAATCCATGGATCCTCCCTTGATGAGCAGCAGACTATGCAAAACTTTCATTAAAGGTGCGAGCCTATTAAGACCACCAATTTTTCATCATGCACCTCCGTGGGATCTTGATTTGGTGCTTCGCGCATTAACATCTCCCCCTTTCGAACCGGCTGCTACATGCGAGTTAAAATATCTGTCTTGGAAAACTGCATTCTTAGTTGCAATTACTTCTGCAAGAAGAGTTTCAGAGCTTCAGGCCCTGTCTATTAAGCCACCATACTTGATTTTCCACAAGGATAGAGTATCACTTAGGCCTAATCCATCCTTTGTCCCAAAGGTCTGTTCTAGTTTCTGTCTCCAACAATCTCTAGAGCTACCAGTTTTCTTTCCGAAATTCTCCAATGAAGCAGAATACACTCTCCATAAATTGGATGTTCACAGGCAATTACGCTTCGAGCGTGTGCATTTTGAGATTTAAACTACTGGCGATGAGTAGCATAACTCAGTTTTTTGTTAATTGTGCTGTTTAAGGAGGTGGGTTGGACTTTTGAGCCTTGCCTAAAAAAGGCACTATGGGGGCAGCAAGTGCCTTGGCCAGTATTCGAAAGCCTAGGGGTGACAGGTGTAAGGCATCTCTTTCAAAACAACACGGCTTGTCGAGCATGTCATTCCAGGCTGACAGACACTGGATCCCCTTTGAATGACACCAGAAGCTTAGCCAATTGTTGAAATTGATAATTTTTTCTTTATACTGAGGTATCATTCTTGGTGAGAGCAGGATGCTACTCAGGGTCAGGGTCATACCAGCCTGGGCTACATGATCGGAGAGCTCTTCCATGTCTCTTTTCATGTAGCCCAGGGAGGTACGTCTCAGATTATTCACACCAACATCAACAATGACACTCATATTTGTACTGGTTCTGGAGTGACCTGAGTGCTTGTGTTATGTGGCGGATTCTGGTTCCTGACAGGCAGCTAACGGTAACCTTCTGCTTGTCCAGCCTAGTGAGTGGGACGTCAGTGTGCCTGACTATAGAGTCACCTATTACTAGTGTGTTAGGTATGTTATTTCGCCTTAAGGGCTATGATTGTGCGGCACACTGATTTTGTGTTTTATGTGTTGTCTGGTTTGTGACGGGAGGTGCAGGTTGTTTGGATGTCTGCTTTGGAGGTCTCTGATGCTTTTGCAGGTTTTTATTTAGAGCCTCAAAGTATGATTTTGTGTATTTATGTGTATTTTTTGCCAGTGCTGTTTTAGTAGGTCTGTGTGCGGCTGGAGGTGTGGTGCAAGTGTTAACTTTCTCTTCTTGACTGTCTGTTCCAGTCTTGGGTGGAGACAGCTTAGCTTCTAGTTTTGGCATCTCTCACATATGTTAGTGTTTTGTGGTAGGAGGAGAGGGTTGTCTGCGTACAAGAGGCAGTTGTAACATTGCCTCAGGATACCCAGATTCACCAGCTGGACTGGAGAGTACACCTGAAATTGCCCTTTGGTCATGCCTGAACAGTAGGTTGAGCTGCTTAGTTGCTTGGTTGGTGAGGGGTGAATAAAGAGACTTGCCCTGCTGGGAAGTCAGTGTCAGGGTATATTAGTGCTTGCTATTAGGTTTGAGCAAGTGCTGGGCTGTAGGATGCTTTTTGCATGCTTAGGTTGACAGAGTAGTTTCAAGGGAAAAACTGAAGAGGAGACTTAGTGGAGCCAGGAATAATTTAACTGTAGCTAACCGGCACTGCCCGTTGTGCAAAACTGTGCAAACTTGGTTTTTATAGTAGGGAAATGAAAGAGATAGAAATTAGCCCAAAATGGCCAATAAACTACTAACTTCTGGGCTGGAACCACTCCTCCAGGGACAGATGGGTTGCTCAAAGATCCTCTCTCTCACAGGTGAACAGAGAAATTTCCTTCTAGCCAAGTAAAGTATGGGCAACTCAGAAACTAGTATCACAGCCCTGAATTCAGCACTAGCCTGAAAACTGAACTATACTAGCTTAGAAAGGTGGGAAACAAGGAATTTTTTTGTTTTTTTGAAAAGATAAGGCAAAAACAGTAAATAAAATACACTTAAAATAGCTTTAAACGACTACAAACGATAAGAAAAGGCTATCACACTTTAGTGTGTAGCCTACAATAGTTAAATTAAATAAACAAAAAACAACTTTTTAAAAGTGCAGGCAGTCAAATAAGTACAATATGTGAAAAAGACAAGCTTTTAAATCACAATAAATGCTGGAAAATGTGCGCTTAGGCGGAAAACAGTTAAGTACAGCAGGAAAGTACAGAGAACTGATACTTAATCACTCCAAAGTCTCTCTTCTAAGCTAGAAGGCTTGTATCAGTTTAAGGTTTTCTAGTGCTACCCAGTAGGTTAGTTACAGGAAAGATGGGAAACAAGTGCAGATGTGGTCTTTTAAACCAGAAAGTTGAAAGAGATGGACAAACTGTCGAAATGGTCAATAAACTACAATTTCTGGGCCAAGAACCTCTCCTCTCATGGTAGACAGGCTACCTAGTGCTTACCACTCCCACTGATAAGCTAGAAGGCTTTCCTCCAACACAGAAAGGCTTGCGGGGCTCAGAAGCTTACCAACAGTCCTAGATACAGCAACTCTGTATCTGGACTAGGCTAATTACAGGAAAGGTGGGAAACAAGCGCAAGTGCGGCATTTAAACCAGAACATTGAAAGATATGGAAAACTGCCCAAACGGCCAATAGCTACAATTTCTGGGCCAGGAACCACTCCTCTTGTGGTAGATAAGCTACTTAATGCTTACCACTCCCATTGATAAGCTAGAAGGCTTCCCCCCAACACAGAAAGGCTTGGGAGGCTCAGAAGCTTACAAAGAGTCCTGGATACAGCAAATCTGTACCTGGACTAGACTAGTTACAGGAAAGGTGGGGAACAAGTACAAACGCAGGCTTTTAGTCAGCAAGTTGAAAGAGATGGAAAACTGCCCAAATGGCCAAATAAACTACGATTTCTGGGCCAAAACTCACTCTTCCCATGGAGGATAGGCTACCTAGTGCTTACCACTCCCACTGATAAGCTAGAAGGCTTCCCTCCAACACAGAAAGGCTTGGGGGGGGGGCTCAGAAGCTTGCTTCCTGGATACAGCAGGGTTGTTACCTCACAGTAAGACGCTGTCCGGTTCAATTCTCAGCTAGATCGTCTTCTGTGTGGAGACATGCATGAATGGGCATACCTTCGTTGAAGGTTGTGCATCAGGCCTGGCAAGCCGGTACATAAAAATCAACTGCCAATCATTAGCGGCCCGGAGTTCCGCTGTGGCGACCCCTAACCGGGAAAAGCCGAAAGAAACAAACTATACTTTAGCTGAATGATAAATGTTAACTTGTTTACTTTCAGTAAATCTTATTTCACATCTGGGAGGGAAATAAATTATAAGACACGGACAGACTGCAGTCTCAGTAAGTAGGAACACTGTGTTTGGCATGTGCTTTAGCATGGTTAATCCTGACTTTAGAATACATAATGCCTGTGGGTGCAACAGTCAGTTTATTACAGCTGCTCCTATTTGTAGGGATAAACATCCTTCTTTGAAAATGTATATAGTTTCATGTGTTTACTCCAGGTTAAAAGGGGTTGGGGATTTTTTTTTTTGAGTGGTTTAATCAAAGCAAAAAGTATGGGAAAATGTGGTCTGAACTCAGATAGAGATGAGAAGCAACTACATACAAGATCAGCCTGTGAAGCATTAGTGTATGCATGTAAACCTCCAAGCTGGAAATGTATATTGAAAAGAATTGTGTATGATATGTGGCTTAAAAGTTATTATCAGAATGGCTGCATTGACAATAACATGGAATGCAAATGACTTTAGGGGTTTAGAAGAAAAGCAAAGGAGTATTGGATTGCCTTCTGCTCTTAGTTTGTATCTCTACATTTGTAGATGCAGTTTTTTTTTCTTCTTTACTCGACCTCTGCCTGGTAATTCTCAACTATGATTAACATAGGTCTACTATGATTTGTAGGTGTGATTTTTTTTTTTCTTCTTTATACGTGCTGTGCCTGCAATTGGTCAAGTATGATCAGTACACTATCCCAGTAAACAAATCTTAATAAATAAATAGAAAAGTGGCAGATCCAAATAGAAGTATTGCAGGAAAGATGTATCTGGATAGAAATGGCCATGTGAATTTGACAAAGAAAGTGTTTCAGGATGGACATTCAGCAGAGTATCAGGGATCAAATTAAAAGGTGAGTAGTAATAATGACTGTGAGTGGAGCCCCAGTAGTGATAGAGGAGAAAAAAAGACAGTGGTAGATTTGTGGTAGCAAGGGTTATTGGCAGGGGAGGAGGAGGATTAAGCTTGGATGTGTTTGTATTCCACATAAAACTATTATGAACATAGGATACTTTTGGGAAAAATAATACGTTTTCAGTAAGGACTAAAACATGATTTGTAATGGAGAATCTGTATCAGGAGGACCTAGAAGGGTACATTTAGCTAAGAAGAGTAGACTTATGAAGAAGTATAACAATAGTTGGTATGGAAGATGTTAATTTAGTAACGGGAACTGTGATAGAATGATATTATTCCCCAAGGCATCTTAAACATGGCTAGATTGGATGGAAATTATATTTCACAGGAGCATGTGTATTTTAAAGTTTAAGACCCATCTAATACTAACAGATAATACACCAATAAAACCTAAGGTACTGATTTAAAAAAGACACCACTGCTTTTTATTTTTGTTGACATTTGTTTACCAGTAAAGTCCGAGTGGTAATAAATATCTATTTTCAGCTGAGGTCCTTGGAGAAAAGCTCTATAGAGTTAGATAAAATCAAATGAAGCAATAGTATATTAAACAAAAGTGATTTAAATATATATATATATATATATATATATATATATATATATATATATATATATATAGTTTGACAGTAGGATACAGTAAGACATGAGGAGACCCCAGTGATATAATGAAAAGAAAATGAGAAATATTGACATTAGTGTATAAGAAAGTATTAGAATTGTAGTCTTAAACAGAAAAGCATTTTTCCCTTGGTATATCTGTTAAAAAGAGCAGAGTGTAAGGAATTAATATTGGATATGATTTGAGAGTTGTTATGGAAGATAAAAATTAGTTCAGAAAGATAGATAGTGAATGGGATAAAATGAAAAATGGAGCTTAAAAACATGGTCAAAATAGAAGATGGAGACATGGGAAAGAAGTAGAAGGAATTTAAAGGGTTGACAAAGGTTAAATGCAGTGCAGAAGGGGAATCTCAGAACAAAAAGAGGAACCTATGATGAGAAAAAATAGCCAGAGGTCCTATAGAAGTATTAGAGATATTTTTGGAGTTTTATGAACATTTGTGTAAAGCAGAGGGATTGAGGAAACAAAATAAAGGTAAAAACAGAAATATTTGTGGAAGACTTGATTAATGCCAAGGTCAGAGGAAGATGTGAGGCTCTACAATTGATAGCCAAGATAAGAGATGAGATAAAAAATGCTATATAGTCAATCGACAGGGCAGTCTCCAAAAGCAGATGGTGTATATATAATACATATATTTCATATATCATAATTTGGAAGTTAGGAAGTCAGAAAGTGATAAAGATCTACAATGTTTTATTTAACAATATTTTAAATGGGAGGAAGGAGCATGTTGGAAAAAAGCTTTGGTTGGTGCATTACCCAAAGACTGTAAAGACTCTTCATATCCGGGTGCAAATAGAAATTTTTACATGAAATGTACTGTCTTGGTGTACACCCGTTTCAATTTTTAACAATTATAAAGTACTTCTTTCTTTATAAGTTAAGAGAATGACAATACTGTTAACCAATGCTGAGGCATAGTGTATCTTTTGGAGGGGTCACAGACATTGACAACATTAACTGAACAGTGGTGATCTAGAAGGAAAAAGAATGTAAGAAAACACCACCATTGTTGGTGGGTCTTGAACAGGTTTTATGAGTAGGGCAATGGTAGTATTTTGTGGTCCCAGATAGAATAATAAGGTTGGTTAATAAGGATGATAAATGAAGAGTCAGAGGCAAGAATTAAGTTGGGAGGGTTACTCTATGACAAGCTGTGTTTGAACAGAAGAACCAGGCAGTAAATGACCTCTTTCCCCAGTATTATTTGCTGCTATTTGTTTGTTATTTAGAGCTGTTGACAAAGAAAATAAAGGATTCACAAATTCAAGAATTCAACTGGTATTTTTCTCAAGAAAGGTTAGCTTTATTTAGTGATAATATTATATGTGAAGTTGTTCAATCTCGCTGTTTGTTCTTTACATGTGGGTTCGGAGACGATCCATCGGCTCCGAGTCGGCCGCTTTCCAAGCTAAAGATCTTTGAGTAGCTCGAGGCACAGTCCCTTTCCCATGATGCTCTCCTACAAACCCCAGATCTAGTTTGCCGCTGCAATGGATCGCACGATCTTCAGAGGATGCTCGGGCCAGTAACCTTTTTTTCTTCTTAGAAGGGTATATATTTACTTATTTAGCTGTCAGGGATCTGATATTTGTGAGTCTTTTAATATTTCTTGTAATTGTTGTTTCAGAGCTAACTGTATATTATTTTTTGTCTTTCTAATACGGAACGGTTCTAGGCCTTTAGCCTTTCTTTAGTTGCGTTTTACTTGACAGGGCTGTGTCAAATTTAATTCCCTATCCTCTCCTTGCTCATAGGTGCTATTAGATTTGTTGTATCTGAACGTTTTTGTGTCAAGACCTTATAAAATAATTTTTGTAGTCAATTGCAGTTCAGGGATCTAAACTTTCCAGGAGTTCATAGCGGATTATTGACATTATTGTTTATCAGGCATCTGATATTTGTGTGTTTTCTTTGGTATCATGTCTGAGAAAAAAAAATCAGGATTTAAGAGATGTGACTGTGGACAGAAGATGTCCATCACCGATAACCACATTTCTTGTGTGTACTGTTTGGGTCCACTACATTTGCCAGAGGATTGCTCTATCTGCCTTCCTTCAGTGGCAGGGTTTTGTTAGATAGGCGAAGGAAATTGCTGGATAGAGGGCTGTTGAAGCCAGAATTTCAAGAAGCATTAGACAAGACTGACCAGACCTTCAAGTCCTCGAAGGGGTCAAAGTCTTCTAAGGTGTCATCGGAGCACAAGTTTTCTGCTCCGAGCACCTCTGGGAAGACTCTGTCGCCAGCTCTGCAGCCTTCGGAGCCGTGCACCGAACTCTTACCTCGGAGCCAAATCACAGTGTTGGAGCCAGTGTCGGAAGTTTTAAAGTCCCCGATCCTTAGGTCAGTGGCTTCTTTGGCTCCTTTGACCCGTTCTTCCGGTACCCTTTCCGACATCGATGTGGACCGCGTGGTGCAGAGGCTTTTGGTGAACCCAGCCCTGGCCAAATTGCTTTCAGCTTCGACCCAACTGACTTCGAAGCCTATGACCCCCGCCACGATTTCTGCTCCTCCTCCGAGGCCAGTCGAGCCTTCAGAGCCAGAAAGAGAGAATCTGATAGTGGTGGAACCCTCAAAGCAGAGGCCTGTTCCAGTGTCCTCAGCCCCATCGACCTTGACTTCTTCGGTTCCAATCAAAGAGTCTCAAAGCCGACACTCTCTCGCTGGTTCCGAGGGAGAGAGTCGAACCAACGCTTCAGTTCCGACTCTCTCTCTCTCTCTGGGCTTCGGCGCAGATGAACTCAGCTCCGTCCTCTGGTTCGGAGCCCGTGGTCTCGGCCTCTGGGAGGTTGCCGTCTCCTTCGAAACCGGCGGACTCCTTGGGTCTGTAGGTCGCCCATTTGTACTTCCCCCTCCCACGGCCACAGTGACCAATGATGCTTCCTTGATAGGGTGGGGGGGGGCTGTTTCAGGGAAGAACTGTCCAAGGCACTTGGTCAGACATGGAATCTCATTTGCACATCAATGTCCTAGAGTTGAGAGTGGTGTTGAGTTGCAACACTTTCACGACTCTCTACCTCAGGAGACGATTGCAATACAGACAGACAACATGTCGGTAGTCTGGTACATCAACAAGCAAGGGGGAACCAAGTCTCACCCCTTATGCCGAGAGGCCCTGAGAATTTGGCAGTGGGCTGTATCCACCGGGTGCTTTCTGATAGCAACGCGCATACCCGGGTCATCCAACGTGATAGCGGACAAACTGAGCAGAACCATTCTGTTGCCTCACGAGTGGCCCTCAAAGAATGAGTGGCGGAAAGGATATTCCGCAGATGGGGCCAGCCTTGCTACGACCTTTTTGCATCCCCGATGAATGCCAAATGCAGAAGCTACTTTGCCCTGTACCCTCCACCGGGGGACAGCTCAACACGATTGGCCCTCGAGTCACCTTTATGCCTTCCCTCCAATCCCGCTGATCCCCAGATTCTTACAGAAAGCCAAAAGCCTGGGAAGGACTGTTATTCTAATAGCCTCGTTTTGGCCTCTGCAGATATGGTTCCCCTTCCTACAGCAATACCAAGTGGAAGAACCTTGGGTTCTGGACCCAGTGCCAGACCTGACTCATTCGTCAAGAGTTCTTCATCTCCCTCTTGTCTCCCTCAAACTGACAGCTTGACTGCTCCACTTCCCAACCTAGCCAGGTCACATGATTTGTCTCCTGCGGTTCAACATTTTCTAGTTTCCTCTCTCAAAGTCTCCATGAGGAAACTTTATAACAGCAAATGGAAGTGATTTGTTCACTGGGCTTCTCAGCTTGGTATTGATCCCTATGTCGCCCCTATTCATAGTATTCTCGAATTCTTGACTTCGCTCTTCCACGATGGTGCGGCAGCTTCTACGATAAGGGTTCAATTGGCTGCCATATCTAACTTCCATGTGGGATGCAGTGGTTCTAACATTGTCCCACAGATTATGTAAAGCCTTTTTGAAACTAACTCATCACCTTAGGCCACCTGTCAGACATCCTGTTACTCCCTGGAATCTAAATTTGGTACTATCTCAACTCATTCTTCCCCCTTTTGAGCCTGTATCATCTTGTCCTTTGAAGTTCCTTTCTTGGAAGACAATTTTCCTAGTGGCTATTACTTCGGCGCATAGAGTTTCTGAACTACAAGCACTTTCTATCAGGCCTCCATATCTAGTCTTTTACCCCGACAGAGTGTCTTTAAGAACAAATCCAACCTTTCTCCCTAAGGTCTGCTCCGAGGCAAACATGAACCAGTCTATTGACCTTCCTACTTTTTTCAGACGTCATGCTAATAGATTGGAGTACATGTTACATAAGCTTGATGTTTACAGACAATTCAGGTTTTATTTGGACAGAACAAAAGAATTTAGGAAATCTGATCAACTATTTGTTTCCTATGCAGACAATAAGAAAGGTTTTTCGGTATCCAAAGTTACATTGTCCAAATGGATTTCTGATTGTATAAAATTTGTATATTCTTCAGCTAAACAACCTTTAGAACATGAAGTGAAAGCTCATTCTACCAGGACTGTTTCTACGTCTTTAGCCCACGCAGCCCGTTTACCTTAGGACACCATTTGTGCAGCCGCTACTTGGTCCAAACCTCATACGTTTATCACGCATTACAAAGTGGACAGGGCCTCCAGGGACAGGGCTTCCTTTGGTTCCACCATTCTCAGGAATGTACTCCCGTGAAGCCGCCCAGGATTAGGGTGCTTGGGACGCTACCTACGTGTAAAGAACAAACGGTGAGACTGAACAACTTCACATAAAGAAGTTATGTTCTTACCATAACGTTCCATGTGAGTTGTTCATCTCGCCTTTGTTCTTGCACTCCCTCCCACCTTCCCCCTCCAGGTTCTGGAAGAATGAGTATGACTGGTGGTCTGGTTGGTCTTGCTAGTGTCCTTCTTTCCAGCCAGATTATTGCTTAGCTTTTGTAAATAGTTATGTACTATATACATGTTGTAATTTGGTTGCTTAGTGTGTTTTTTTCTTGCTGGTTCAGCAAACTAGATCTGGGGTTGGTAGGAGAGCATCATGGGATAGGGACTGTTCCTCGAGCTACTCAAAAATCTTGAGCTTGGAAAGCGGCCGACGGATCGGCTCTGAACCCATGTGTAGAGAACAAAGGCGAGATGAACAACTCACATGGTACGTTATGGTAAGAACATAACTTCTTTTTTGTACTTGATAAGTCCAGAAAAGTACATTTTGGGACTATGGAACATTTTTGCACTGTTTCAGGTCTTTTTGGAATTTAAAATAAATGAAGAATACACCCAAGCATGAATTGGTACAACTGTACCCATATATGGATTAAACAAATATTATGGCAATTAAGGCTATGTGAGAAGAAACTAAACAAAAGATAATACAAAAATGAAGAAACTAGATGCTCTTGGTTATGAATTGTAAGAAATCAGCAGTGAAAGTACCCCCCATCTTGCATACAGGTCAGGCATATTTTTCTCAACACGAGAAGTTATAGATGGTGATTTTTAATAACAAGTGAAATTAATTTATTTGTGAGGAGAAGAGGACAAGACTTAAGTGGGATAAGCTGATTCTTCCCATAGAACAAGGTTGTTTTGAGTATGCAGATAACGCTGATATATAACTCAGTCTGAGGGTTATGAATTTTAAAAGCTGATGAGCTGGGAGGGGGCAGGAGAGTTAGAGAGAGAGATACTAGGAATTTGGTGCAAGTCATTAAGGAAAGTAACCACACAGGATGTGTTATTTGAAAAGTAGCAGAAAGTATTCTAAGAGCTAAGCCAGTGTGGAAATGACGAAAATAGATTTTAGCAATAGGTATGTCAGCAAGTAGTGGTAAAGATACAGGTATGAGAGTCTGGACTTTACTGGGGGAAATAAGCAAATGAACCAAGGTATTATAAACAAACAACTCTGGAAAGGAAGATAGTAGACTGAGATGAGGCTAGACAGATGTTGGGACTGCATGTTAGACACTGTTTTCCTTACCAGAAATTTCTAACAGAGTGTAGGCAGACATAACAGGAAAGGTGATTGCTGTGTGTAAGACCATTTTCAGTAAAGGTTTGAATTAAGTCAAGAACAGAAGCTGCTGTTAAAAAGGGATATTATGACGTATAAAATATAGCATTTTAATTATAAGAATTGATCAGAGGAGATGGGAAAAGATTGGTGAAAAAAATAGAATAGCAATTTACAAGGGATAGGTTCATAGGTGTTTACTAGGCTAGGACCACAAGGGCCTTTATAAGCCTAGCCATGTATCCCAAATCTCTGATAAGTTCTTGTACCCTTGATAAATGTAAGCAGGGGCTTGGGAAATGAACCTTTTACAGGCTGCCTGGTTTATCTTCTAAGAATCAGCTGTGATTAGCTTATTTATCTTCCAAACCTTAGCTATGTAGGACTTACTTCACTGCCATTGTGTGGAGTAGCTTGTTATGCCATAATAGCTGTAAAATAATTGGTTTTATCAATGGGAAGATTTTTGTAAGGTACCAGGTATGTGGCAAAGGCCAGAATGTTTAGGATTTTTTGCATGAAGCACTTGCATTGACATTTTTATACCACTGTAGACTTCAGAGAATATTTCCTTGGGTAAGTAGCAAACTATGGAGTTGTGATGGGGAAGAGAGACTTAATTGGAAATTTTTTTGGGGGGATTGTAGAGAGTTGACAGTTGATTTGGAAGAACAAATAATTGTGACTAAGGAAATGATTCTTTTGAACTGGTATATGGGGTTTGAATTGCCTTGGCATAGTGAGGCATTAATAAGTTTAATGTTATTGACTGTCAAAAAAGCATTTACTAGAAAATTTAAATCAAAATATATTCCCAGCGTAAATGATTAGCTGGATATTATAAAGAAGAACTGGAGGTGGAATCTTTTGAAAAGGGAAGGATCAAATTTCTTAGAAATGGAATTTGTTGGATTAATACAAGCAGAATAATGTTCGGGAGGAGGTGTAATGTTTGAGGGGAAGGCAGGAACTATGCAACTTATGTTTGAGTGAATGAAAATTGTTAAACATGTACTGTATGACATTGGGGCAGCCACGGTGGTGCAGCGGTTATCATTGTCACCTCACAGCAAGGGGTTCTCCGCTTCGATTCTTGGCTGGAGTGCCTTCTGTGTGGAGTCTGCATGTCATCCCTGTGGTCACGTGGGTTTCCTCCCCACATCCCAAAGACATGCTGTAGGTGGTTTGAACACTCTAAATTGGCCCTAGGCGTGAGTGTGTGCCTTCTGTGGAAGGTTGGGCGCCGGCCTGGCAACTCAGCACCATAAAACTCCACTGCCAGTCATGAGCGGACAGATGATCCGCTGTGGCAACCCCTAACCGGGAAAAGCCAAAAGAAGAAGAAGTACTGCATGACAGTCACAATGGAAACCAGTGGCGGCTGGTGACTTCAAATCAAAGGGGGGCTGCAGGAGACAGCTGAATGGGTGGAATCAAGGGGGGGGGGCAACTAGAAAGGGGAGGAGCTATGCTCAAAACCACAAAAACTAACTTTAATTGAATACGCTGCCCTGAGTGCCAAACCATCATTATGAGAGTCCAATCAAGACAAAAATAAGTGTAGAAGAATAAAAATATTTCAGTGCATTGGCTGCATGACAGCTTACTTAATATCTAGATGGAAACAAAAGGTTGTGAGGCATGAAAAAATGAATTACTTTTTAAATACATTACTGGAATGCCAGTCAAAATCAAGTATAAGAAAAACAAGAAGCACTCAACTCAAACCACTTCTCCTTGCACTGCAGTTCTAATTATAATTTATATTCAGCTTTATTAAAGTACCAAGTAACATGCTGAAAGTAGAAATGTCTGTGATGCCCCCACTTGTAAAAATGTTTCTTATCCAAAAAGACCTGCTGCCTGACAACTATCTACTTGTTTCATAGGGAAAACATGATCAAAGTAAAAAATGAAAAGCAAACAAGAAACAAGCTCAAGATACATTGCTTAAAGGATTACTGTACAGGTTATGGACCACACATGATTGGCATTCTGTTTAGTTTACGGGTAAAGTCTGTAGAGATGACTGGAAGTCTCCAACGAGTGTAATGAGCTTTTTAAAATAATGGAATCCTGTCCTTTAATACCCAAGACTTATACATTATCTAGTCAAGTATTCTCTGCATGGCAACAACAGAAAGGCTTTCAATGTTGGCAATTCTTTAACAGTATGCTTATTAAAGCTTACTTACATCTTACGATCTCAGACAAGCTTACCTTATGGTCATTAAAGCATTGCTACTTAAACACAGAGCAACAGGCACTTTCTGAGTAATAAGCATAAATCTGAGTAATAAGCATAAATCAACAGTCCAAAAATATGACAGAAACCAGACCGTTCTGCAAAATCAAGGACAAATGAAAAGCCACTGTAGTACTTGTGTCTACCTTGGATGGGGGGGGACACACTGCACATTTACACTGCATAACTACTCCCTGCCTTGCTTGGACACATCCAGAGTCAGTACATGGGGGAGTGGGGTGCAACAAGTATATCACAGTTTGAAATGTCTCTGGCTGACTGTGATGGCCCTGACACATTTGTCATACCTCTCAACCTCAGAGCAAGAAATCTGGACAAAGCCATACACAGAAGTGGGACAAAGGCCCAAAAATAAGGACAATTTTTAAATATTGCTCTAATAAACCTAGAAAGATAATAGAATAGGTATTGCATTAGTATGAATTTTCTGAAGGGTATAAAATCTGAAACTCAAATGTCTGTCATTATTTTCTAACTTCATTCTTTAATGATTTGTCACCAATTTGCCAAAAAACACAATTTTATGAAAAATGGACCAAAAATGTGATGCAAAAATATAAAATAGCCACACAATACAGCTGGGAAACTGTCAAAGAAGGGACACTTCAATATTAGTACTGCTGACTTGAGCAGCTGATAAAATAAAAGAATCTACTTGCATTTCAAGTACTCTATAACTTTGATTATTACAGTTATTTCTTAATTGTAAACCCTCCATGTTTTCTTCCAAAATTGCTATTTTGCGGAGGGATTATTAAGGGGAAGAGCAACATTTTGAGCCAAAATCGGGGACAGTTGAGAGGTTGGCTATGCCTAATTCTATAAAGCAATTTATTTGCATGCACCTCTCAACCTGTTAATGCAGTAAATCTGAACAAGGCCAAATATATTAGGGGAACATATAAAAAGTACTAAAAATTGCTCTTGTATAAATTGAGACAGTTGATAGAATAACAGTTCTTACTTTAGCATGCATTTTTCTGAAGGTTATGAAGTCTGAAACTCAGTGTATCATTATTTAGTGACTTAATTCCTAATGATTTGCCAGAAAACTACAAATTTTATGAAGAACAAACCAAAAATAAGAAGCAAAAATCTATTCTTTCTTTGAAAATCTGGACAGTTGGGATGTATAGTTCAGCTGGGCCTGTCTGAGTTTGTTGCCCTTCCCCCCTGACAAAATCATGGTTGAATGGAGCCTCTGCAGCCATTCCAATGAACCATTACTTGGCTATTTCACTCCATTTACCATAAACACTAATGTGCATACTGCTTTACTACTATGATGAGTTGGACTTCATTTGAAAAGTTTTATTTTGTATTTTACAGCACAAACACTAAATCATCTGCTAAACAAAGCAATGCAGTCTCACAATGAAAACTTAGCATTAAAACTTCTCTGCCCTTGAAACTCACATTCATTGAAACAGCATTGAAACCCACATTCAAAGAAAATACATTTTGCCAGTAGCAGATAAAGATTAATTTTGGACTGATGTTCTTCGTCTCACATTGCTGCAGTCATAACCTGTGGGTAGTCCGCTGTCCTCGGTCGGCCCGAATACCAAAGAGTTAGGCTGGCGTCGGTCATGGGCGCCCGGAGCTGACGTCAGTACGTAGTAGTACTTAAGTGCATGACCGACGCCATATCCTCAGTCTTTCTTGCCGCGTGGTCCGAAGCAGAAGCAGCGTTTGCAAGTGCCGTTCGGCGTTCTGAAATTTTCAGTTTTTCGAGTTTCAGACCGAAGACCAAGTTGGGCTAAGTACCCCATTGGGGAAAATTTTTGTCTTTTCTTGCCTCAGTTAATCCGGATGTCAGAAAAAGTTAATAATTGTATTTCTTGTGGGAAACAGATACCTCATAGGGACTATCATTCTCTCTTTATTCCTTGCTTAGGGCCTGAACACGACGTTGTCTGGTGTCGCTTTTGCGCTAGATTTAATAAGCGCACCATTAAACGCAGATTAGACTGTGCTAGGCTTGTTTTCGGTAAGCGGTGTAACTACAACATGCCGTCGGATCCTCCGACGCCCGCTACTGCAAAAAAGCGAAAAGATAAATCCTTAAGGTCTAAACCGGATGAGTCGTCCGTTGCGGACGCCGGTTCTATGGACTCTACGGTTGAATCTGTGGATCCAGCCGAAGTCTCGGCTGAATCCCAGAGGGAACCTTTACTTTTGCAGGAGTTGGCCTCTCAGGAGTTAGGTCAGGCCAAGGGTGCTTCTCAAGTTTCTGTGGTTCCATCCTTACAAAAGGTTATTAGGCCTTCTACTTCAGTCACTAAAGGCCCTGCTAAGGCTAGACCTGGTATTTCTGGTACGGGCCACAGCCCTGGTTCTTCGGGCTCTGTTCCTAAAAAGCATATGTTGAAAATGGCAGAAGATTTGATTACTTTGATCAGGGGTTCTTTGCCCCCTCCAGAGAAGAGGCCTAGGGTGGAGACAGATTTAGAAGGAATGGAACATTCCTCAGATTACTCTGAGTCCTCAGTTGAGGATATTCAGGATTTTCCTCCCTATTCTGATTCGGATGCAGAGGATTCCTGTCCTTCTGCTTCACCTCCAGAGGATTTTTCCTTTTCTGAAACCTTGCATTCCATGAGGGAGCATTTCAAGTGGGAAGGTCAGGATTTTTCAGACTCTCGTAAGAGGCTTAGGGAATTTTTGTTTTTGCCACAGCATAGACCTTTGGCTATTCCCCCTGTTTTAGATGTTGTTCAGGATGTTTTTTCTGAGGCTTCCCTTAATCCTGATTCTTTACCCCCTGCCCCTGTTAAGCCAGACAGGTATTACAGAGTTCCAGAGGCACATAAATATTTGTATAAGAGTCCTAGAGCTGACCCGGAAACTATTATTCAAGGGCCTAAGAGTGTCAGGGCTTCTGTGGTTAAAAATCCAGTTCCTTTGGATAAAGATTCTAGAGCGTTGGATAGGTGGGGTAAAAAAGTGTACACCTCTTCTACGTTAGCTATGAGGGCTTTAAATTGCCAATTCCATACGCTGAAGTATCAGAACTTTCTGTTAGGTCAATTGAAATCTAAGGTAGATGCTTTATCTGAGGGTATAGAGTGTAAGGAATTGCAGGACTTGGTTCATGCTTCAGATCAAGTTGGTAAACATTCCTTGCAGTGTGGCTTCGATGCCCTTCAGGCTTCTTCCAGGGTAGCTGCTACTGGTTCAGTTATTTGTAGACATGCCTGGCTTAAGGATCAAAATTTGTCAGAGCATGTTAAAGCTCGGATTTTGGATGCTCCCCTTCAATCTGAAGTTCTTTTTGGTTCCCCTGTGGAGTCAGTTTTGAAAAAGATGGAAGACAAAGCTAAGTCTATGCAGACAGTTAAGGAATTTTTGCAAGTGCAGTCCCCTAAGTTTAGCAGGAATTGGCCTGCAAGAGGATGGTCTTATCCTTCTTCAGATTTTCAGTCTAAGGGCAGATCTAGACGTGGTAGGGGCAGGGCCCACGCTCAGGGTTCTTTCAGACCTAGGACTTGGAGTTCTCCTGCACAATCTTCTGGTGAGGGCAGGGGTCAGCCTTTTCGTAAACAGACCCAATGACCTGTATCTCCAGCTGCCGGATCCTTCCTTTCTGGCAGCTCCTCTAGGAGGAAAGTTGGCACTTTTCAAACAAAATTGGCATTTGGTCACCCAGGACAAATGGGTGTTGGACATAATAAATCAAGGCTACAAGTTTTATTTTCACACTTTTCCCCCTTTCAAAGGCATGCCAGATGTACCTCCTCAGCAAAGGCTGGAGGCTCAGGAACAAATTTCTTTGCTTTTACAGATGGGGGCTATCCAGGTGGTACCTCCGTCAGAAGAAGGCCTAGGGTTTTACTCTCGTCTATTCCTAGTGCCAAAGAAAGGAAACACTTGGAGGCCAATTCTGGATTTGTCCATTCTCGATACATACCTAGACATTCCAAAGTTCAAGATGTTAACATTACAGCAACTTCTGCCTCTGCTAGGCAAAGATCACTGGATGGTAACTCTGGATCTCAAAGAGGCCTATCTTCACATTCCTATCAGGCCCAGCTGCAGGAGATTCCTGCGTTTTCGGGCTGGCACTTCTCATTATCAGTTCTCTGCATTGCCCTTTGGTTTATCTACTGCACCCAGGGTGTTCACAAAGGTTCTGGCTCCTGTAATAGCTTTCTTAAGACTGAGGGGAATACAAATTTATCCTTATCTGGACGATTGCCTGATTCTTGCTCAGGACAAAGACAAGTTACTTCAACAGCTACAATATGTAATGGCAGTTTTAAGGTGCCTAGGGTATTCTGTGAATGAAACAAAGTCCAGTCTAGTACCCTCTCAGGACATGTGCTTTCTGGGTGTGAGACTGAATACAGCCTCTCAGATGGCTTTTCTGACCCCGGACAAACAAAGAACTCTTCAACTATACTTCCAGCAATTATCAGTACTGTCCAGGCTGACTGCAAGGACAGTCCTTCAAGCCTTGGGGTTCATGGCATCTTGCATTCTGGTACTTCCCAATGCCAAACTGCATATGCGGAAGCTACAATGGTATCTCAAAAGTGTATGGACTCAACACTGCCACGATTTGGACATTGTCATTCCGATAATACCTTGCATCCAGAAGGAATTCTTGTGGTGGGCACAGGAATGTCACCTAAACAAGGGACTCTCTGTGACCCGACCAGAGGCGAGTCAGATTTTAACGACGGATGCCTCAGACCTGGCTTGGGGAGCACACTTCAATGGGAAATGGATTCAAGGCACGTGGCCTCCCAAACTACAGCATTTGCATATCAACATGGAGATGTTAGCAGTCCAGTTTGCCCTGATGGCTTTCAAGGGCCTACTTCAACCAGGACAGGTGTTGATACAAACAGACAACACTACAGTCATGTGGTACATCAACAAGCAGGGGGGGACACATTCTTATCCTCTTTGCAGACAGGCTATGATATTGTGGGAGACTGCTCTGGGTTTGCACATCACTCTTCAAGCACGGTTTCTGCCAGGAGCACAGAACTCCCTAGCAGATGCATTGAGCAGACAAATTGTGGATCCCCACGAGTGGAAATTGGATCCTCAGGTATTTCATCAGTTGACAGTGGCTTGGGGAACTCCAGACATAGATCTGTTCGCTTCTCCTCTAAATTTCCAACAACCAAAATTTTGCACAAAGATGTTTCACCCAAAAGCTTGGAAAGTGGATGCTCTATCTTTCAGTTGGAACAACCTTCACGTCTATGCCTTTCCTCCTCTGCCTCTCCTTACCAAAGTTCTCTTGAAGGTCAGGCGGGACAAGCCTTGCATGATTTTAATAGCACCAGATTGGCCACGACAGCACTGGTATCCTCTGCTGAGGAGTTTAATTCAGGAGCCTCCTTGGCCTTTGCCACAGCTTCCTCACTTGTTGTCCCAGTCAAGCAGTCATTTGCTCAATATCAGGGTGCAGTCCCTGCATCTAACGGGCTGGCGTATTCTGTTTTAGAGCCTGTGGGTTCTCAGCTTCCTCAACAGGTTTTAGATGTCATTTTGGAAGCTAGGTGGCCCAGCACTAGAAAAGTTTATGCTGATAAATGGAAGAGATTTTTTCTTTGGAGCACAACAAAGGACTTTGATGTCTCGGTACCTAATTTGAGTTTTACACTGCAGTACCTTACTGAGTTACTAGACAAGGGTTTGTCATTTTCTTCTGTGAAAGTTCATGCTGCAGCCATTTCTGCTCACTATGATTGTGACCCTCCTTTATTTTCTCACCCTTTGTTTAAGCAATTTCTTAGAGGGGCAAAAGACCCCCACGTAGAGCTCCTACTCCTTCCTGGGATCTCAATTTTGTGTTGGAGAAGCTTACTTTGCCTCTTTTTGAACCTGCAGCTTCGTCTGAATTGAAGTTTTTGTCTTGGAAGACTGCCTTTTTGTTGGCCATTACTTCTGCTAGAAGGGTATCTGAATTGCAGGCTCTCATGGCAGTTGAACCCTTTCTAATATTCCATAAGGATAGAGTTTCTTTGCGTACTAACCCTACTTTCATGCCAAAAGTGATTTCTAATGTGGCCTTGAACCAGTCTATCCATTTGCCTACCTTTTATGCTGATCCCCAAAATAAGGGGGAAAAAATCTTGCATTCTTTGGATATACACAGACAGTTATGTTATTATTTGAGCAGAACTAAGGAGTTCAGACAGACTCAACAGTTATTTGTTTCTTTTGCTTTAGGCTCACAAGGGAAAGCTGTTTCAAAGCAGACTATTTCAAAGTGGATTGGTAATTGTATTGCTTTTTGTTATTCTCATCATGGGAAGGATGTTCCTGCTGGGATTAGACCACATTCCACTAGGGCTACTGCCACTTCTACTGCTTTTTTGAGGGGGGGTAGCTACTAAGGATATTTTGGAAGCAGCTACTTGGAGTTCAGTTCATACTTTAGTAACATTACCATCTCCCTCTTTTCTCCAAGTCCAGGGCTGGGTTTGCCACTGCAGTCTTACAGGGCATGTTAGCAGCCCCTAATGCTTTTTAGTTTGCCAGCCTCCCTTTTCCTTTGCTTTGGGATTCTACCCACAGGTTATGACTGCAGAAATGTGAGACGAAGAACATAGTACAGTTTTGTACCTACCATAAATGTAGATGTTCGAGGATCCACATTGCTGCAGTCCTATTTTCCCTCCCTCCTTCCCCTCTTTGGTTTGGGGGTGTGGTTGTTGTTTGTTGTTATTGTTCCTTGGGGATAATTATTATTATTTTCTCCCTTGGTGGCTCTGGCCTTTTCCTTTTAAGGCCTTCTGACATCTGGGGCAAGAAAGACTGAGGATATGGCGTCGGTCATGCGCTTAAGTACTACTACGTACTGACGTCAGCTCCGGGCGCCCATGACCGACGCCAGCCTAACTCTTTGGTATTCAGGCCGACCGAGGACAGCGGACTACCCACAGGTTATGACTGCAGCAATGTGGATCCTCGAACATCTACATTTATGGTAGGTACAAAACTGTACTTTTTCAAATCATAGGCCCCTTGCATATGAAACGTACATGTGCTCTTTGATACACCTTCCTCATTGTACTAAATTATATTCCTTGTACAATACAGTACAGTTGTTAGAGGGCATTTTAAACTTATTTTTAACATTTTTAACATTTTTCCAGGAAGCAATGAAACAAAACGCATGCACCCATAATGGCAAAACTGCCCAGTTCAGAACATTTATCATAAAAGTCTACTCAGACTTCCACAGTCCACCATTATTAGTAAATATATGCACAATTCTACAGTCCACCATTATCAGTAAATATGCACAATTCTACAGTCCATTATCAGTAAATATGCATAATTCTACAGTCCATTATCAGTAAATATGCACAATCTCTGAAGAAGTAAAAGTCATCTAAATAATTCCACATTAAAGAAATCTGTAAGTAATGAAGAGGTTGCTGCTAGCAAACACCTTTATATTTCATGGTTTCATCGAAAAGTAAAATGTCTGTTGCCCCTCAGGAATAAATTGCCTATATTACATTAAAAAAATGATAAGCTAGTAATATTGCAAGAGGAAATGGATGGCAAACTGATAACAGACTCATAGTTAGTATCTTCACCAAGGAGAACATTCTCAGTACGTCAGCATCCACCACTTGTGGGAGTTGAACCCACAGCCTTCTGCATCAAAAGCAAGTACACAACCTGTTGTGCTATTAACAAGGCAAACCAACTTTACTTAAGCAACACTAAACTTCTGTTCCCCTGCAGCTCCCAGCTCCTTGTAAAATCTACTCAATACTCAACTGCATCTCAACTTCGCAGCACAAAAAAACTGGAAAAAGCCAAAATGTATTGGGAGGGAGGTCAAAAGCCCAAAAACCAGGGACACATTAAACATTGCTTGTAGAATCTTGGAAAGTTGCTAGAATAAAATGCTGTGTTACCACCATACATTTTACTGCCAAGGTCTCTGTGCAAAACAGTCAGAGCAACATGCCACTACGCCAAATCAGCTTAAATGGCTATCGTTTAGTGAATTCAGTTCTCACCATAGCGGTCAACCTCTTAGTATAAAACACCTGGACAAACCCTGTAATGAGGGAATACAGTCCTCAAACATATTCAGTGAATTCAGTTCTTGCCATAGCTGTCAACCTTAGCACCAAAAACCTGGACGAAGCCAATAATGGGGGAATACAGTCCCAAAAATAGGGACAAACTTCAAATATTCATCTTATAAACTTAGAAAATTGCTAGAATAAAAGGTTGTGTTACGGTTGTGTTACTATGTATTTTCTGATGAACATGGAGTCTGAAATTCAAATGCCTGTCAATTTTACTGCTGACAGAACAAAAACAATTTTCAGCAGAGACCCAGGGAGAAATACTGCAGACACGTCTTTGTAAAATGACAGGGCACCAGAGCAAATCCACACAAACACAGGGAGGAGATACAGACTCCACACAGAAAGCACCCCAGCCAAGAATCAAACCAGAAAACCTATAGCTGTGAGGCAACAATACTGCCACTGCACCATCAAATATGTAAGGAATTAAACATTCAGAAACCTGAAGTCTGAAATTCAAATGCCTGTCAATTTTATTTAACATTTGTTAATCAGGACAGTCTGACTTGGAATAAAAAAAACAATTTTCAGCAGAGGCCCAGGAAGAAATAATATAGACATGTCTTTGACATGGGAGGACACAAAAGTAAACCCACACAAACACAGGGAGAAGATACAGACCCCCCCACAAAGAAGGCACCCCAGCCAAGAATCAAACCCGAGAACCTGCAGCTGTGAGGCAACAATGCTACCACTGCACCATCAAATATCAAGTATTGCAATATTTACAAACCACAGATATTATGAGGAATAGATCAGATCAAATATGAGGCAAAAATCTGCAATTTTTTTACAAATGGTGGTGGGTAGGGAATTCAGGTCTTTAACACCTGCATACAAGGTACAGGGTTCAAGCCCGAGGTATTCCCTACCACACCACCATGAGTCTAACCACCAGTATATTGCACCTGGGGGCATTTTCACACACACACCAACGTAAATCCGATCCCTGTCCATAAATCCAAAACCTGCCCATCGCGAGATCCAAAACTCCTGACTTCTGATGTTGCAGTCCGACCCCGACACCTTTCCCCAGCGAGTTCCCAGGACAGTCTATGCAGTTTAAAACTGCATAGACTTCTGGGAGCTCTGTTCTTCATGGTTCCCAGTCAGGACTGCTGCTGAGACAATCTGCACATGCTCCAGACTGTCTCAGCAGCAGTCCGGACTAGTGCGCATGCGCGAAGTCCGCGATTTAAAAAAATTTTTTTTTTCTATTTATTTCTTTTTATTCTTTTTATTTCTTTATTTTAAAGTTAAGGGGGCTGCAGTCCGGCAGTCCAATAGCACAGGCCGCCCCTGATGGAAACTATTTACTGTTTGTTTTCTTTCCCATTAAGGTATGTAAACCCATTTTACAGATAAAAATGTTTTTTGTTTTATAAAGATACCGAAAAGTAGGTTTGGGTAATTGCCCTGTTAAAAGTACAAAGTTCTCTCTCTGAAAGAACATTCTAGGTCTTGAGAATGATGCACATGATGCTGTCTGTTACCAAGCAGTGCTGATTGAGTGATGGATGGATCCTTTGTGTTGCCAGGTCTGTTCTTTTTGAAATTTTCACTATGCATATTTTCTTCTTCTAGTGAAGTCAAACAACTTTTATAGTTTTTAAAAATAATAACGTGTACATATTAACAGACAACTTATGTCCATTTTGGTACAGTACAGTGTCAGCATCTCTGTAGGAATCCTGCAGACACAACAACCCTATTTTGCATGTTTAAACTGATAAATATCTAAGTGAGTGGCTAGACCCTTCTCTCTGAATGACAGGATCATCTTGAATTATATGCACCATTTAAAAAAAATCCCAATCCCTCAGAGCCACATGCTCCAGGGATCTAAACCTTGTCATCACAATGAACAAAACATGCTGGAGGGATAGGTTCCTGACCCAGAGACCCCCCATACTCTGGAATAGACTGCCTATACATGTCAAGCAGAGAACCTTCTTGGCCCTCTTCAAAAGGAACCTTGACGATTGGATGGGAGATGGAAAATTCACCCCTGTGATCACGTCAGTCGCCCTGCTAGTCAGGGGTTCAGGGAAGTAAATATTGTGGGAAGAAATATCCAGGGAATTGTTATGGCTAGGCTAGTATGGGCCCTAGTACCAACCTATGAGCCTATAACTCACTTTGCTCATAAAAATCTATTTCATCTACAGGCTGGTCAGTTTTCTCCACCCGAAAGACAAGAGGACCCATAGAGATAAGTCATCATCATCTTTTTTTTTTTAATTTATGTATTAACACCTTTATTGAGTTGTCACTTTAGACACAGTCAAACGTGCGTTTATATAATCCATGTTGATATGTTCACAGTTACAAACATCACTTGTATTCTTTTACACACTTATCATTAATCCAACATTATATATTGACCAGTTCCTGCCTTCTCTTAAACTTTACTCTTCATCCAAATCCTTATTCCACATGTATCGTTCCCACAATTTCCATTTTTTCTATGTAATTTGCTCCTACCCTTTTCTGAAGATGCCACTTCCACTTCTTTTATCTCTTTACAATGTTCACTAGTACACATGCAGTTCATTTAGACTGTTTCCATTTTCTAGTAATTGCGTTTTGTCAGTCAACAGAATTAAAGTCAACAAGGCCTTATTATCTCTAGGCAACTCATATCCTGTATCCCATCTCAAAATAAAACAAATAAAAATGTCCTTAGTTCTACCCATTTTCTTGCCCAGTATTTCTGACCGAGCACTCTGTGGGGAATTTTTAAAGTCTGCCAACTCATTACTCTCCCAGAACATATGTTCCCAGCTATCTCTTTCTTCCTATCACACCCCCAAAATTTGCCATCTACCCGAGGAAAAATTCTTTGGAGGATGCTTAGCATATAAAGATACCTAGGGGTAGATCCTCTTATCCCTAATGTGGACTACACACTACCATTCATCCATCCATCAAATGCCAGATCCACCTGACTCCTGTAGCAACCCCATGAACAGCAATCGTTTTCCATAGAGTTTACCAAGTAAGTGGGTAATTTAGGAAGATTTCAGGCCTTTTTTCAGCATCATACACACACTGCACACATGCCAATGGATAATTTAACATCAGCAGTTTACCTACCATGCATCTTTGGGATGTAGGAGGAAACAGGATTGCAAAGAAAAAACTCATGGGAACACAGGGAGGATAAGCAGACTCCACACAGAAGGCACCCCACACAAGAACCAAGCCATAATGCCCCTTGCTGCAAGGCAGTAATGCTGCTCATTGCACAACCTTGCCCCCCACTGTAGTCTTGGTGAATTCTTCACCAAACGCAATCCCTCCTCACAGTACTTGTAACAAAATATGCAATCCTAATATCGTCTGAAATTTGTAAACCTCTTCACTCCCTGCAGAAATCTAGCTGCTAACTTGTCACTACTAAAAGCACGCTGTTACTGTCTATTTTTAGAACTACAGCTTAAAAAAACTGTCCGTCTTGGAAGCCATGTAACGTTTCATAATGCAATAAAGGGTACGTGGTCTGGTCATTTTTAAGAGAGTAGTATTGAGCCTGCATATTGGAACCATACCCTGGTTCACACTGGAAATTCTTAAGTCATGGTTTAATTCAAATCCTTGCTAGAGGACTTTAAATAAATGCGCTAGGAGTACCTGTTTTGGCACTGTGATTTACTAACCAGCACATTTTATTGCTGTCTTTGTTATTCACAGTTGTAATAATTTAGCTGCTGACTAACCTTGTATATCCTCTTGAGCATTTATATAGTTAATGCAGTGTATGCTAAATTTGAAATGCCAGGCTTGGTAAAGAAAGTCCCACTGTAAGAGCAGGGTAACAGCTGACAGACAAGAAGACTGCTTGGCAAGTTAAACTTTCACATACTGCCAGGTGTCCTCCTCTTGTTTCATAGTGAACCTCTGTGTGAGGTCTGTCCAGAGTTTCATTGCCATGCTCAGAGTTTGATATCAGGCCATATTTTGTAACCATCTGAAATGTCTGCATCTGCTAGAACGAGTCCCAAAACATAGAGAATAAATGGCTGAAAAACAGATTTAAATATACCAAGTCCGAGATGGCCGTTCCTCAGAATATTCCCTTTTCTGTAAGGGAGTTGGTATATGTAAGTTTAGGAGGTGTGGGGGGCTTGCCTCCCTGAAAAAAGAAGTTTAAAGAAGAGTGATTGTTGATATTCACACTCTTCCCATAGTTTCAGCCTTTTTCATATTGTGTGCCCTCGTCATTTCTAGTGCTGACATTTCAAATTGGGAGCCCTATATTTCCATTTTGTAGTAATATTGAGTAAAAACCTTTAATTAGCATTCAATTTATACTTTATATGTCAGAACAATTTTTTCTTTCATTTGGGCCATTCTTCGGCCTAAGAAAATGGTTATTTCCATGCATCTTGCATAAAGGAAGACTATTCTTCCCCAAGACAGGGATTCTTGTTTCTATTGTCTTATAGAGCTGTTCAACATTTATAAATGTTCACTCTGCTTAAGGTTTGTAGGTCTGCTCTGGAAAAGCAGAAAAGAGCTTTTCAGGTTCTAAATGAAGACACTATCTCTCAGTAACACTGCAGATGCTTTTTGCATTGTTTTATTCTACTAGGCAGAAAGCATTATCTTTTTATCATTCTAGCCTAAGAAAGGCCAGTCAGTGTTCATCCTTCAACTCTTAAGTCTGTTAGCTAGGTCGTTTCTGTTACTAAGGCCATGGGTGAACCTGTACAGAAAATAATTGTAGGTAAAGACCATTATGCCATCCCTACACTTTAATAGTAGCCTGTCAGTCTGCAGACTATTATATGCCTAGCCAACAACGAGACAGTTCCCAGAGTGAGAATCAACCTCTGTACCTTGTCTCTGTGGGAGAAACGCCTTAATCATTATGTCAACCCTATAAACTGAAAACATATCTGGATTTGTAGCCAAAACTGTATAACTAAATGCTATGATTGAAAGAGATTTTTGTAGTAAACTTTGCCAATACAACATCAGACAGGTGGGTGCTTCCTCACTTTGAAGGAGCTTGAGGCTATTTATACCCCAACTTCCATTCCTAACCTAGGTTATGGCAGGATGTCAGAGGTGCTGTTTAGGACTCAAAGCAGACCAGGAGACTGTGAAAGTGAATGCTTTTTTGTGGGAGACATGGAATCTTTGCTGTTTTGTTTTCTCCTTACTCCAAGACACCTCAAATTTTGTCTCTGACACCAGTTTTTTGTTGTCAGTACTGAGGATTTAGATTTCAACCGTGACTGCCTCAATCCTGCTTTTGAGGCCTGTGTTAATGCCATTAGCTGCAGAGTTGATTTTCAGCAGTATACAGGTCAGTAATAATGTTTCTGATATATGTTAAATTGCTGTTGGTGCCAGAGGTGTTTTCAGCACTTGTACCAACAGCTGGGTTCACAGTGTCAAAGATGACATTAGGTCTGGTCTAGCCAGTTGTGGAGGTTTTGGCATCAAGTCTGCCAGCATCAGTCCAACTTTATTTATTTTTATTTATTTATTTAACATTTGTTAGCTGGGAAGGTCCGACTTGGAACAAAGCCAATTTTCAGGGGAGGCCCGGGGAGAAACGCTCTAGACGCATGTCCTTGTAACGTGGGAGGAAACCGTAGCACCCAGAAGAAACTCACATGAATGCAGGGAGGACATGCAGACTCCACACAGAAGGAACCTCAGCCAAGAATCGAACCTCTTGCTGTGAGGCAACAATGCTACCACTGCACCACTGTGCCGTCCTACTAAGTTTCAACCTCGTACCATCAGGATTCCTTACAGTGGTTCACTTTGACCAAAATGAAAGAAACAGACCAACAAAGTCAAGAAATAGTTTCATATCCACAAAGCTTTCAGGTACAAACACCCTTCTTCAGTGTGATATAAAATGGTTTGCTGAATTTGATTTTTCTATGTAAAGTCAATGACACAGTCAGCCAACTGAAAAAAAACCCCTCAATTAAGAACCATTGGTATACGTTCAAGTAAAGTAAAAAAAAGATTGTATAAATCATTTAGTATGCTTCAGACATGCTTAATGGTAAAAAAAAATCCTAAAAAAATTTTTGTAAAAAATATTTATATAAAAACATATATAGAAACGTTCATACATTAATTACAGTCTCATCTGTTTTTCTTTTAACACTGGTTTTATACTTAATGCTGCACTGAGCCCCCTGGGGTTTTATCTGCATTTAACTTTAACTTTAAAATCCATCTGTATTCTGCTGTCTCGAATTTATTATTAATATCCCCTCCCCTGGAGATAGTTATTTATTTATGTAATTTTACATTTGTTGACCGGGAGTAGTCCAGCTGAGCTGCAAAATAGCCCTTTTTCAGTGAAGGCCCGGGGAGAAAAGTTCCAGAAAAATGATACAATACAAATAAAAACAATTACAGAGGTAATTACAATTTTTGCTGGTATTTACAACATTGTACAAGTTAGTTATTTATAAGTAATAATCAATAGTGCAGATAATGTGAGAAATAGACATATTCTTACAGTCATAGAGTATAGTTCAATATAAACATTAGTTACTTACAGGAGATGAAATTGATGGGAGGTATGTTGGAATTAAGCTGAGGGGCAGGGAAAGTAAGTTTGACAGAGACTGATAGGCAAGGTCAAGAAGGATAAAAGTGTTATAGCAGAAAAGAGTGGAAGTTAAAGTTAGGGGTAGTGGTCAGCTAATGAGCACTTTATGTATGGGGGAGAGTTTATATACCACTTGAACTGCTCTAAATTTAAAACTATGCCCTAAGCCTTTCTCCAGACAGTGTTTTGCAAGAACATTAGTTAAAAAATTTCTTCTAATATCTGATACATGCTCAGTAATCCTATCTTTAAATCTCCTTCTACACTTCCCTATGTAAAAGGCTGATCATACTTGGCAGGTAGCTAAATAAACCACATTTCCAGTGGTACAAGTTGCAAAATATCTTATCTCAAAACTTTCTAAAAGTTATTGGGTGTGTAAAAAATGTCTTTCATTATAAATTTACAATTCACACAATTAAGACATGGAAAAGAACCATATCTAAATTTGTGCTGATTTTTTTTAATATTAATCTTGTAACACAACTGTTGTTTAAGATTCCTTATTTTATAAGAAAAATGTGGAGTGCTACCTGCAATCTTAATTAAATCTGGCTGACTACTTAAAATAGTCCAGTTATTCCTAATGATACTCAAAACTCTATCAGTTTTGATGATAAAGTTAGTTATATATCTTAAAGGTTCCTTATTTGTTTCTCTACTTCTGTTGTTACTCTGATAGCCATTCTGCATAAAATCTGGTCTTGCTGATGAACTTCTCTCATTTTCTACATAATTCTTTGTATACTTTAATAATCCTTCATCATATTTCCTCACTGTAACTTCATTTCATTGATCTGTTCATGGTATACTTGTTCATTAATGTTTAGTCTACTAACTCTAAGGTATTGGCTTTTAACAATACTTTAAATACATGCTGAGGATGCATGCTAGTTCTGTGCAGAAACCTAATAGCTTGGACATCCTTTCTAGGAACACTAGTTTGTATGATATCAGCATCTATTTAAGCAGAAGTCAAGAAAAGCAATTTTATCTCTAGAAAAATTCATCTTAAATCTAAGAAAACTAGTGGTATTATCAAGATAGTTAAAGGGTGCTAACAAAAAAATCTCTTGTTTTCCCGCCTTACTGAACTAGAGTAGTCCAGTTTCAGAGTTGCTGATCCCTGGGCTTTGTTTTTAGTTCCTGTTACTGATCCATTGCCTTATTAGGAAGGAGGGAAGTTTCTTTGCTTACCAGTGGGAGTGGGAAGCACTGAGTGGCCTTTTTGTCCGATTTGGTGAAGTTTCAGTCAGAAACTAGTAGTCCATTGGTCGTTTTGGACCAATTCCTAGCTCCCTTCAGCCCCCTGCTATAAAACGCTTAAACGCTAAGCTAGCTGATGAAGTGAAGTTGCCACTGTTGCACACAAGAGCAGCGGCGGTTAAACAAGGTTAAACTGTTCGGGCCATCTAAACTCCACTCTTCAAATTTTCCCTTAGAACTACCTTCCTCGAGCTGTACTGCTGATCTAACCAGCATATCCTATAACTGAAAAGTTCATCTCTACTTGATTCCCAAGTAGACTATTCTTTATCTGTAAAGCCTAGCACTTACTCCTACAGTACTTGCAAATTACTGAACCTACACACATTGCTAACATACTGGCTGACAGGTTCAGTGCAAACTTCTTCCCCCCCCAAAAGGAGAGATATCTATTCCAGAGGATTGTAGCCCCCCAAACATCTCCAACGCCCAGGTGAGAACTGCCCTCACTAAGGCAAAAAACACAGCATCCATGGGACCGGATGGTGTCCCCGGCTGTGTGCTTCATGAACTCAACGAGGAATTAAACCCACAGTTAGGACAGCTGTTTAATCTTAGCCTCACCTCAGGATACGTACCCAAGGAGTGGCGCACGGCGACTGTGGTCCCACTTCATAAGGGCGGTGCCTCCACAGACCCTGGAAATTACCGCCCCATTAGCTTGACAAGCCTTATCTGCAAAGCCATGGAGAGGATCATAATGGAACTCATAAATAAAGACATAGGGAACTTGCAGACTTTGGATCCAACCCAGTTTGGCTTTGTCAAAGGCAGATCCTGCCTCTTAAACTTGGTTGACTTTTTCGAGACAGTCACCAAGGCCATTGATGAGGGAAAGGCAGTCCATACAGCCTACCTCGACCTGGCAAAGGCCTTGACACAATACCCCACTCAGGTATCATCGAAAAACTCATCAGCTTGAATGTAAACCCATACATCACAAGATGGGTTGCAAACTGGCTAAGTGACAGAACCCACAGGGTCAGAGTTGCTGGAGCCATGTCAGACTCAAAGCCTGTCACAAGTGGTGTCCCATAGGGCTCAGTCCTGGGTCCACTCTTGTTCGGCATCTACTTTTCTGAAGTACAAGCAAACACAGGAGGGTTATGGCTGACAAAGTTTGCAGATGACTGCAAACTGGGCGCCATAGTCGAAAACACATCTGACACAGATATCCTCCAGAAGGGCCTCACAGAAACGGATAACTGGTGCCAGAGCCTTGGTCTGAAGTTAAACGCCAAAAATGCATAGTCATACCCTTCGGGAAAAACAAGGTTACCCCTAGCTACCATATAGGTGGCAATCCACTGAGCACAGAAAAAGTCATCAGGGATCTGGGGACCCAAGTTGACAGTAGCCTTCGCTTGACACTCATGTTGCTAAAGTAGTTAGGAAAACCTTCTATATCGCCCACCTGATCATGAAGGGATTCACATCTAGATCAAGGGAGGTCATCGTCCCCCTATACTCATCACTCATTAGACCTATGATTGAGTACAATGCCCGCTCGAATGTATCTGACCAGACACCTGCTGCAGCTTGAAAGGCCCCAAAAGTTCCTCACCAAAAGGATAAAGGGTCTCAAAATATGTCTTATGCTGCCCGACTGAAAGAACTCCAGCTCTATTCAGTCTCATACCGCTTGCTCAGAGGTGACCTGTGCCTGACATATAAGGCCATGTCAAACCCAGATTTGATGAATATGCTTCACCTCAAAAATCTAGATCCCTCAGAACCACAAGGGCGGAGACTTAAACCTTGACACGGTTATAAATAGAACGTGCTGGAGGGACAGATTCATCACCCAGAGACTCCCTATGCTGTGGAACAAAATCCCGGTACATGTGAGGCAGAGCACCTCGCTGGCCTTGTTCAAGAGGAATCTTGACCAATGGATGGGAGATCGCAGATATACCCCAGGGATTACTTCAGGGTCACTGCTTGACAGAGGCACAGAAAAATGATAGGCATAGTTTTTATTCAAACTAAAGGGGTGGTGAAAGCCACATAACTATGGGCTAGGCTTATAAATGCCCTTGGGCAGATAGCCTAGTATGAACCTATGAACCTATGAATTCTGTTGACTCCCTGTCCAAATTAGAAAGCCATCGTCCACAAACTGTGAATAAAATGCAGTATCTGAAGAGTAAACATTATTGGCACCAAAGACATAATTATTTTCCCAATAATTCAAAGCCAAATTAGCATAGGTGTTCACCACAGAAGTCCTCATGGCAGCCCCAGACACTTGATGGTAAAGCTGTTGCTCAAACAAAACACATTATTTTCAAGAACCATGTCAAGTAATGAACAAATAGTTTCAATAGTCCTTGCAGTCTGTTCACCATTATGACATAGGAACTGTCTAACTGCATCTATGCCAAAATCATTGGGTATTACAGTAAATAAACTGCACCTAAGGTGACAGAATAAAATCAGCATAAACATTAGCTTCATACCATTTGTGCAATTTATCAAAGAGGTCACCCGTATCCTTTATATAACTACTAATTTTACTCAAATAAGGGCTAAGCACATGTTCAAGATATTAAGAAACTGGTTCGGTGACCCATTCTTTACCTGAAATGATGGATCTCATTAGTGGGGTCTGGAGGTTTTTGTGCATCTTTGGGAGCCCATATAGGAAGGAGGTCACATGATATGAAACTGAAAGTAATTGAACAGCTCTATAGTAATATCATTTAGAGTCTCATCTCATATATAAAAATGTTAACTCTGTGAATAATAATATGCAGCATCACAGGATTAATTTTGTTAACACATTCTCATCCAGCAAAAAATCATTCATAAGATTTATATATGAAGCCTTATCTAAAATCACAATAACCCCACCTTTATCCGCATGCATAATCACCATGTCAGGTTTATTCTTCAGTCTAAGTAAAGCATTAAACTCTTGCTTTGTTAAATTGTACTGTTTAATAGATCTATCCTTGGTATAAAATTCTTGAATTTGTTTTATACAGACATTGTGAAACACAGTAATGGCTGGGGCGCTAACTGGCACAAATGTACTGGATCTTTTTAATACACTCACAGAATCAACTGGATTCTTTAAAAATTAATTTCAAATTCAAGTTACGAACAAATATTTTTAAGTCAGTTAAGAGATCTTCTAAAGAGTCACTGCTACACGGTACAAAATGTAGTCACTTATGCAATGATGATAAATCATTTTTATTCGAGGTTGAGCTAGAAAGGTTAACAGCAACCCATACATCACTTACCTTCTGCTGTTCAAACAACTCTGTGTTTGTGGGCTGTTGTAACTTCTTCCAATTCCTATGCCTCTGCCTTTTATTCTCCCTCTGGATGCCATTCTCCTTCTGGTTTCTACTTTCTCCGGTAGATGCAGCTTCAATAAAGTTTGTGGTTGCTGAAAAACCTCACTTTCGTACAGGAGAATTACAACAATTACCTCCAGTACAATCTTCTCTTCATGTGTCTGTAGCTGCCTAATAGGTGGGTATACCACCAGCCCCTGATAAGGAGCCGAGAACTTCAAGATTCTGCTCAGTTACAAAGTTATTTCTAGTTTCAGGTACCTGAAAAGTGTCCAGGTCATACATCAAATGCTTTGGGGATTATTTATTATATCTCCTCTTCTCCTTTTGGGCCAGGAAAAAATGTCCATTCTGGAAGTTGTATATGTCTCTTAATTTGTTTTTTTTGTGTTTTTTTTTTTTTTTTTTTTTGTCTGCTCAAGCATTTTTCATATTCATTCAAGCACTCTAGCATTCTGTTATAAATGTGAATACAGTCTTTAAAACATGACATAGCTGAGATATCACCTTCTAGGGTAATTATATTTCTTTGCAGCTTTTTCTACATATTAGAAAAACTCATTCATCAGCTGCATATAGTCGAGACGTGCTTCAAATTCAGCTGTTGCCATTTTTTTTTTTTAAAGTGTGGGATACAAGTTGCTGTATGTAGGGATTTTAAGAATCCTTAGCCCTCTAGGGGCTATTCTGATCTCTAAGTACATCTGGAAAACTCATTCTCTGCCATTGCAGACACTTGAGCTCCTGCACTTTCTTTTCCAATACAGACACTTGTTGAGTAAATATTGTGTTATCATTTACGGAGCTACTCACAGTCTTAGACACAGCTGTAGTTACATTTTATTGCAGCTAATTTGAATGCATGACAAGTATGTCACCTAAAGACAAATGCATCCTTTCATACGAAAACCTATCCAGTTGTGTTTCTGGAACTTAATGTTCACTTCTCACTTCCAAACTCATGATTCCTCTCCAGAAATGTATTATGGAACAAAAAACAGGAACTGAAATCATGTAAACATTGGTCAGCAGCAGAATCCAAATCCAAAACCAAAACAAACAAACAAAAAAAAAAGACCAGTAAAGTTGGAAAACAAAGTTTAATATCCTCAAAGCTTTTAGGTACAAACACCCTTCTTCAGTTTGATAGAAAAATCTAATTCAACAAACCATTTTGTATGTAAAATTAATGACACAGCCAACCATTTGGAAGAAATGTCAATTAAGAACAATTAGTGTACATTCAGTTAAATAAAAAAAAAATCATATAAATCATTTAAAATGCTTCAGACACACTTAATGCTAAAAAACATTTCTATAAAAAAACAAACTTTCACACATTAATTGCAGATGTTAGGTAGTCCAATCTCACCTTCATTTTTACATATGGGTTCGGAGCCAATCCTCGGCTCCGACTCGGCCAATTTTCAAGCTTGAAGATGTCTGGTTGGCTCATGGCTAAGCAGGTATCCCATGTTGCACCAGTGCAATCCCCAGATCTCATTTGCCGCTTTGACGAGTTTGGATGTGCTTCTCTTGGCTCTGGCCAAGTTTTTTGCAATTCTTTCATTCATAAGTGTTTTTTTGCATATTTACTGTTATTTAGTGGTAATATATATATATAGGTCTTTACCTAAATTGTCCTGTGGTCTTGTTTGACCTTAGTAGTTAGTAACCTGTGTACCAGTAGTTAGGCACCGTTGCGCTTTTTTTGCCTAGATTGTTAGTTTTGGTGGTTTCGCCGCTCTTAATCAACAGGCGCTCCTTTTGATTTATTGTACTGTTAACTTGTTGATTGTTAACTTGTTGTCTTTGGTGGGGATCCCTAAAGTCTTATTTAGGATTGCTGCTGCAAAGTTTTTCCTGTGTTATTGAATGTGTGTGTGTGTTTGTGTTATATACTTGGTCTGTTTGAGTTAAAAGACCTAGTTCTATTACACTGGGCTAGGCCCGTTTAACTTAGAGGACCTAGCCCTCGTGTAACCCTATTATTTGTAATTTTCACATCTAAAAATTTTACTGTGTGACTGAATCTCTGTTTGTATGTGTTAAAATAACTTGGTCTGTTTTAGTTGAAAGACCTAATTTTCTCTTACACCGGGCTAGGCCCATTTAACTTAGAGGACCTACTTCTCGTGTAATTCTTCTGCAGGGCTAGGCCCGTTTTAGAGGACCTAGTCCTCAGTTATTGCCTATTTCTCCTCTGATTTTGCTTGTGTGTCTGCAATGTCAAAGGATAGCAGGGAGCATAAACCCACTGGGTTCAAAAAATGCATGAGATGCTCCCAGAAAATGTCATTAACGGATGGCCACAGTAGCTGTATCCCCTGCTTGGGAGCCATCCATTTGCAAGAATCATGCTTGTTCTGTCATGCTTTCTCTCCTAGAGTGTTGCAGGAGAGAAAGAACAAGCTGATACTCAGGGGTCTCCTGAAGCCAACCTTTGAGGAAGCCTTATCTGGTTCGTCGGCTTCTTCTTCCAAGTCTTCAAAATCCAGATCTGATTCCAAATCTAAAGCTTCAAAAAATCCTTCTCTGGCACCGGCTGGTGTCTCTGAGCTGCCTTCCAAATTACCAAAATCTGCCTCCTCGACTCCTCAGTCATCTTAGCCGAAGGAGAGCACCATGGTATCAGAGTTGGTCACAGGTGCTTTGGTGCCGACTTCTGAACTTTTGGAAATAGTTGACTCTACTGCTCGGAGCCGGTCTGTAGAATCCCTACCGGTATCGTTGCTAATCAAGTCTCCAGTGCCTGCTTGGTTGAGATCCCCTAGTTTATCTTCCAGCTCTTCCAGGAGCCTTTTGGAAAAAGATGTGGAGAGGGTAGTACTGAGACTCCTGAAGTCGTCTGCTCTGCCTAAAGTTTTGTTGGCTTTGACCCAGTCGGCTCCGGAGCCACTCGAGCCAGTTTTGCCCTCATCTGTGATTCCTCCTCTGATCCATGTTGGCCTTTCGGAGCCGGAGTGCTTGTTACCAACGGAGGAACCCTCGGTTCCGGCTCCCCTTGCTGCTGCATTGGAGCCGAGTTCGGCTCCGACATGCTCGGGTCTGTCCGTCATGTCCAGGGACCGAAGCTCTTCTGTCTGTGCCGATGGGGAGGGTTTGAATCGATCTTCTTCGGTTCCGAGCCTTCCTCTCTCTGTTTCCGCCAGGGTGAGCTCGGACCCTGCATCAATCTCTGAGCCGATGGTTCTGGCGCCGGCGCCATCCTTTGTCTCTTCGGAGCGGGGAGGGTCTTCGGCGCCGGAGAGGTCGGCTTTTGAGGTGATGAGGAGTGTGCTGTCTCAATCTGCAGCCCCTGCCAGTGGTACAAGCACTCTTCCCCACCAGGGCTTCCTCTTCGGTCTCAGTATCTACTCTCTCCAGAGACAGCAGAGACCTGCAGCCTCAGGAGCCACAGGCTGGTGATCCCCACTCTTCCAAGGCCTCCCCAGAAGTTCCCTTCGAGGAGCCTCCTCAGAAGAGGGTATGCAAAGGGAAGCATACTGACTCCCAGAATGAGTCTCTGACATCAGACACTGACCTCGAGGAGTCGGAGGGGTCCCCCAAGTCGTCCTCTGATGATGTCTCCTTTGTGGACATCCTAGGGATCCTTAAGCAGAGGTGCAACTGGCCCACTGTTAATCCTTCTGATGAGGAGTCGGTGTACCTGAAGGCTTTCGGGTCTCAACCCTCTGTGTCTCCATCTTTCGACGAACTAATTGTTCTGGTTAGTCAGAAGGTGTGGGATACTCCCGATGCCATGGAGCCAGTTCCCAGAAGATCAAATAAGTTCCTGTCTGCCCTTCCTGGAAAAGAGTTCTTGTCTAAGGCATTCCCGTAGATGCCATGGTGGTGGCGGCTGCCATGAAGAAGGGGTTTACGGAGACTTCTTCCTCTGTCCATCCGCCAAACAAGGAGTCTCGACAGATGGACAGATTTGGGAAGCGTGTATGTAGTTCAGCAGCATTTACACTCTGATCTCTGAACTATCTTACCCATTTCACGAGATTGCAGAGGGATCTCCTCAAGGAGTTAGGAGATTCCATTCAGGGTGCTTGTCTTGAGGGAGTCCCTGATAGGATCTCTGCTCAGTTGTCCACCCTAAATTCGGTAGTTAACTCCTCCATGCGGCTGATGGAGCGTGCAGAGCAGCGGGTTCAGGAGTTGCCCTTAGGCGCCACTCCTGGATGTGCTTGTGTAATTTTGTAGAGCCTTTTAAATCCACCTTCACCAACGCCCTGTTTGATGGTTCCTCCTTGTTTGGTCCCAAGGTGAAAGAAACACTCGCTCGGTGTGAGCAGGAAGGAAAGACTCTCTGCCTTGGGAGTCCGTTTTACCGTTCCCTCTATACCAACCCCCAAAGGTCAAAGGGGAGGTAAAATGTGGTTCATAAAGTCCCAGAGGGTCTTTCCGGACACACAGAGTGAATCCTCCTTCAGAGACAGAGGAGGAGGAAATGGTAGACGTTGCCCTAAAAGCAGGGGCGGTCCGCAATACCAGCAAGGCCGTGATTCCTTTCGAGGGCGGCCTTATCAGCACTCCTGATGTGCGTTTCTCTGGGGCCAGTCAGGGGTCACATCTCTTTGTATTCAGAAGTCTGGCTAAATATCACCCAAGACAAGTGGGTACAGAGAGATGTTACCAGAGGCTATGTCATACTCTTTTCCCTTCCATCATTTGTTCCCAAAAAGATCCCAGATGTTCCACCCAATCACAGGGATTAGGCAACTGTGGAAATCAACAAGTTGCTCTTAAAAAGAGTTATCCAGCCCATCCCAGCAGACCAGACAGGATCCGGAACTTACTCCAGGTTCTTTTTAGTCCCAAAACGAACTGGAGACTGGAGGCGAATTTTGGACCTCAGCAGATTAAACGAATCCGTAAAGAAGGACAAGTTTCGGATGATCACACTGCAGTCGATACTCCCGTTGTTGGGGAAAGACTATTGGATGTGCTCGCTGGATCTCCAAGATGCCTACTACCATATGAAAATGGACAAGGCGTCAAGGAGATATCTGCGCTTCCGGCTGGGAGCCAGTCATTATCAGTTTCGTGCTCTGTCCTTTGGTCTCACCACAGCCCCTAGGGTGTTCACCAAATGCATGGCAGTAGTGACAGCTCACCTGAGATGTCAGGGATTCCAGGTGTTTCCGTATTTGGACGACTGGCTCCTGACTGCCCCCACCAGGTATCTACTCATCCAAAAGAGGGACGGCACCATTCAACTTTGTGCTCAACTAGGGATCTCCATAAACTGGGAAAAATCTGCATTACTGCTCTCGCAATCTGTGATTTTTATAGGAGCAGAGGTAGACACAGTGGATATGACAGTTCGTCTCCCCGCCGAAAGAGCACAAAACCTCATCTCATAAGTTCAGCATCTTCTTCCGCTTCGGAAGGTCAAAGCAAAATGGATTCTTCAACTTCTCTGAATGATGGCCTCAACCATTCTATTAATACCTTTAGCCAGGTTACACATGAAAATTCTCCAGTTACTCCTGTTTTCCCAGTGGTCATTCCAATGTCTACTGCTGAATCACCCTATCCTGCTGACGGAATCATGCAAAAAGGACCTTCATTGGTGGATAGCCCCCATCAACTTGTTCATGGGAGCTCCCTTTGTGCCTGCCCAACCCGTTGCCACCGTGACCACGGATGCCTCCCAGGTCGGGTGGGGGGGGGGGCATTATCTTGGCAGGACTGTCTAAGGCACATGGCAAGAACATGAAGCTCATCTGCATATCAGCGTTCTGGAGATGAGGGTGGTACTTCTGGCATTGCAAGCACTTGAGGACCTTCTTCCTCCAGGGACGATTGCGATACAGTCAGACAACATGTCGGTTGTGTGGTATATCAACAAACAGGGCGGTATCAGATCTTACCCACTCTGTCGGGAGGCCATGCGAGTTTGGGAATGGGCGATTTCCTCCCAGTGCTTTCTGGTGGCAATGCACATTCCGGGGACAACCAACGTGATAGCCGACAAGCTAAGCCGGCCAGTCTTACTGCCTCACGAGTGGTCTCTGAAACGGGAAATAGTGGAACAGATTTTCTGGAAATGGGAACAGCCTTGCTGCGACCTTTTTGCCAGCCCAGTCAATGCCAAGTGCAGCAGTTATTTTTCCCTAATTCCCCCTCCGGGGGAAACACCCAGAGATGCTCTGGTCCATGATTGGCCCACGGGACTTCTAAATGCCTTTCCTCCATTCCCTCTTGCCCCCAAAGTGATTCAGAAAGCCAATCGGCTGGGAAGCAAGTTGAACCTCATTGCTCCTTACTGGCCTCGTCAGGTCTGGTTCTCCTTCCTCGAGCCTCTTCTTCTGGATGATCCTTGGATTCTGGACCCAGCTCCAGATCTATTGATCCACATGTCGGCTTTGCTACACCCCGCTCTCCACACCCTCAAATTGACAGCTTGGTTGCTCCAGTTCCATCTCTAGTCAGGCTTCATGATGTTTCTTCATCAGTGTCCCATATTCTCTTATCCTTGCATAAACCCTCAACCAGAAGGCTGTATGACAGTAAATGGAAAATCTTTTCTATTTGGGCACAGAAAATGAACGTGGATCCTTACACTGCTCCCATTCCCGTGATTCTGGAATTCCTTTAGGAGCTTTTTCAACAGGGATCTGCCATGGCTACCATCAAAGTACAATTGGTGGCAATCTCTCATTTTTATTTAGGGTCTCCAAATGTCAACCTTATGTCTCATAAACTATGCAAGACTTTCTTGAGAGGAGCCACTTTACTGAGACCACCATTACAACAACCTGTGGCTTCTTGGGACTTAAATTTTGTGTTGTCCGAATTGACATCCCCTCCTTTTGAACCATCTATTTCATCTTCTTCAAAATATTCTTCTTGGAAGACTGTGTTTTTAGTAGCTATTACATCAGCCAGACGTGTATCTGAGCTACAAGCCCTGTCTATTAAGCCACCTTATTTAATCTTTTATAAAGACAGGGTTTCTTTACGTACCAATCCTTCGTTTGTTCCCAAAGTTTGTTCTACTGCCACCTTAAATCAGTCAATTGAGCTTCCAGTTTTCTTTCCCAATCATTGTAATGCAGCTGAATATCGTTTCCACCAGCTGGACGTTCATAGACAGCTACATTTGTATTTGCAACAGACCAAAGAATTTCGGAAGTCAGACCAGTTATTAATTTCTTTTTCCGACTCCAGATTGGGCTTACCAGTTTCTAAGGTGACATTGTCTAATTGGATTTCTAATTGCATAGCCTTCATCTACAGTTTGGAGGGCAGACCTTTACCCCACAGGATCAAGGCTCACTCTACCAGGTCTCTGTCTACCTCTGCAGCCTTTCAAGCCAGGGTACCACTTAATCATATCTGTGCAGCAGCTACGTGGGCTACCCCTCACACCTTTATTATAAGTTGGATTTGGCTTCCAGGGGTAGAGCATCCTTTGGCTCCACGGTGCTCAGGAGTATTTTCCAATGAGCCACGCAAGAATAAGGCGCTAGGGACACTGTCCCATATGAAAAATGAAGGTGAGATTGGACTGCCTAACATAAAGAAGTTATGTACTCACCATAACGTTCCATGTTGGTAGTCCATCTCACCCTTCATTTTTACCAACCCGCCCTCCTGCCCCCATCCTGGAAGATCTGGAGGTAATAATTTAATTCTCTTGGTTGGTGACCTTTTAGTATTGGTTTGTTGGTTAGGGTTTATTTCTGTTTCTAGCGAGCAGCAAACAAGATCTGGGGATTGCACTGGTGCACCACGGGATACCTGCTTAGCCACGAGCCAACCAGAAGCCTTCGAGCTTGAAAATCAGCTGAGTTGGAGCCGAGGATCGGCTCCAAGCCCATATGTAAAAATGAAGGGTGAGATGGACTACCAACATGGAACATTATGGTGAGTACATAACTTCTTTTTTCATCTACTAGACTAGAACAATCTGTTCTTGAGCCGTTGGCCCTCTATAATCTGTGCCACAACAGCAGGCTATAAATGCCACTGACCTTTTGATGTCTTCTCTTGTTTGGACTCCCACACCCCTCCAGAAAAGCTCAGTAAGCCCTTCAGAAAAGCTCTGTGCAAGAGGGCGTAGTTTTACTTTCCTTTAGAGCCTCTGGCATGCAGATATAAAGAGGAAAATGCTGATCCCCCCCCCCCCCAAGATGACCTAATGTTGGGGAGTGCTTAATACTGATGTGACAAAGAGAGGCGGCCTGGCTGGTAGTGTATCCTGTCTGCAGAGGAAGCTCCTGAAGGCTTATAAATCTACCCAGGAGTTCTCCTGGATTGTAACCTCATTAGTTCCCATTCTAAAGGATGCCACTAAGTGGTTTAGGAAACTATGATAAGATGACCCTTTTCAATAACAAAAGCATCTGGCAGACTATAAGATACAAACGTTTTTGGTGAGAAAGACCCAAGGTGACACTTAAAACTGCTGTTAAAAAGGCTCAATGTCCCAGAATGCAGCTGTCTATCCCCCACTGAAGGAATCCAGAGCAGTGGACAGACTAACAAAGCTAGCATATTTGTGTGCCATGTTTCACTAAACAATTTGCCTTTTATAGTGGAATTTGAACATGACATGTTTGTCAAAAATGCACTAACAGCTGCTAGCTGTATCTGATAACTCGTTTTCCATTTTTCAATGGCTTTCACTGGCCAAATGCATGATGTGTATTTGTAATTCTGCAGAAGATTCAGCAGGAACTGCAGTGTCTGGCATTGCTGTCAGCCAACATACGTAGCTCAATTTTGATGGAATTTGTGAAGGGCTACCCTTATGGACATCCTTTTTTTTAAGGTCCCAGCATTTTTGATCCTGAAGTAAAAGCACACCTAGAAACTGTGGAGAAGGAGGGCAAAACTCTCACTGCTTTGCGCACGGTACAGATGTGGTTCAGGTTGACGCACAACTCGAGGACCACCAGCAAGCTTGTAGAAACACCAGTAACTAAGTCAACTTCTGGACTGGTCATGGGCCAGATGCAAGTGCTTTCAGAAGTCTTCAGGGAACTGCAGCCTTGAGGACTTACCTGACTATATCACTCTGGCAACAGTCAGGATTATTTGTTTCCTCCCCTGTGTGCTTGGATATCTGTAATGACACTTTGGATATCAGCTTTCTCATCCACCAGAATTTACAGGATTCTTTGAAATTTGACCCATTCCATCATTTGTTCCTTTGCTGGTTATCTAATTCATTCAGAAGGTGTTTGCAAGAAGGGATGTCCTCAACAACTTTGAAAAAAGAGCAGTATAGGAGGTCCTTCCAGACCAGAAAGAATTAGGATTTTATTTAAATCTATTTAGTGCCACAAAAGACAAAGTATCTCTGGACACCTTCAGGTCCAAATCATCTGTATACTTTTTATCCCCAGAAAATTTGTCTGTAGTAGAAAGGCACCAAATGTTCTGTTTGACCTCCAGAATACCAAATTCCATATCAAGATTGCAAAGTTGTGCAGAAGGTATTTATGCTTATGAGTAGTAGTCAGGTTGTCACTGTGAATCTTGCAAAGATGTAGATGCTGTCATCAGTCTCCTTTATTCTGAACTCCAAAAGAATCTTAGATTGTCTTTGTCTCAGTATTCAGTGTCTCATGGTATTCATGCTGATGTTGCCACAAGCCAGACTCCACATGATAGTGCTACAGTAGACATCGAAGGTCTATTAGTCACATAAATATGACAGTGTAGTACAAAAGATTGAAATCTCCAGACCATGCTCGAGACAGTTGTATTGGTTGGTAGAACTCAATTTGGTAAGGTTTGGGAGTGTTTCATTGAGTTGCCCACTCTCATAGCATTGGTCTCATCTAGGGTGGTGGAGCTGTACAATGGGCAGACTGTGCACCATATCTGGGTGTTTTCTGACTCTACCCTACATATCCGTATTTACCTTTGCAGCTTTTCAGGGCATGGTTGCCATTGAGTCTAGCACCATGGCTGTGGCATGGTGCATTAACAGACAAGGGAAAAGGGCACAGTCTCTTTTGTTGAAAAGCCATAAGGATATGAAAAAAGCTGTTTTATGGATGCAGATCATATTCCAGAGTAATGCAGCTCTTGAGGGCAGCCTTGGGCATTGTTTATTGAGGAGTCAAATGTTATCAGTCAGTGGCTTGGAAGTAATTTTGTATTTGGTGGATGCCTAGTTGGGACCTGAGTTTCTGTGACCAGTGCCACGTCCAGCAGCTATTTCTCCTTTTATCTCATGCTCTTAGAGGATCTCTAGAGACATTGTGGGCCAGGGATGGCCTTCTCTTTTCCTCCATTTCTTCTCGGGATGCAGTTCATCCAAAAATCTTTATTGCACACAACCAGAGTCATTCTTGCAGCCTTGTACTGGCCTTTACAAAGTTTGTTCTCCATGCTTTTATGCATTTTTGGAGGAACCCTTGAGGTTGCCTCTCAGATACACTGCTCACTTACCCATCAGTCAAAAATTACCCTACTTTTCACTCCCTTGGTCTAGCAGCATGTTTTCTCCAGTTTACTAGCCACATATAGTTACTGTTTATCCTCCTGAGTGGTGCATATAATTTCTTTCTTTCAGAAAGTTCCCAAGATTATCCAGAATGTTCCTAAGATTATCCAGTCTATTTGCTTGAAAGTGTTTGCATAGGTATTTTTATACCCCAAGCAGACTCCAAAGAATTTTTCTTCCACTAGATGGGAAATGTTGGAGGTGTGATGGGGAAGAAATTGGTAACTGGGAACATATGTTTTGGGAATGTAATGTGTTTATTCTGCAGGGAATTTTTAATGTCTACTATCAGATATTTTGGGTGAGCAAATGGATGTAACCAAGCAATGATTTTTTTTTTTGAGATGGGGTACAGGATCTGAATTACCTAGACGTAATAAGACCTTGTTAAGTTTAATTCTGGTGGCTGCTAGAAAAGCAATTACTAGAAAATGGAAATCAAAGTCTAAAGTAAACCAACTGTATTTGAAGTATTAAATGTTGTACAAGAGAATAAAAAAATGTAAGTGAGATCTGTAGAAAATGTAGGAGCAAATTGCATATAAAAAATGGAAATTGTGGGGAAAATACATGCAGTATAATGTTTTGGAGGTGGAGTGATGTTTATGGAAGGCAGGATTTGATGAGTTTATGTAATGCTGAATTGATGATAAATATACAAAAAATATATGTGATGTATAATGTTTGCAACTGTGAATATGTTAATGTGGTTTGTTTTATTTTATAAAAATGTATGTTTGCCTGTGTTTTAAATGATAATTTAGTAAAGGTCTTCACCATCTAGCTAGGATAAACTTATTTTTTTTATCAGACTGTATGTGTGTGTGTGTGTGTGTGTGTGTGCGTGTGTGTGTGTGTGTATATATATATATATATATATATATATATATCTATATATATATATATATATATTTTGTTTTTTTTTTTTAGTGTAATAAATACAGTAAGCCGCCTCTTGCACTGAAAGTAAATTTGGCTAGAGTAGCTGCTATAGCCACAGATCTTTTCCAGACTTTAGCTGTGAATAATTAGTGTACTCTTTACCTTAGCAAAGCACTGCTAGCTGGAGGTAGCTTTCAGGTAAAGGTTTTATTTGGAGCAGTTATAATTAAGGGATGTATTACTATTATAAGGAAGTCTGCCTAGCATGATTTGCATGGGATCCTGCCCTGCTGTTAGGAAGGGTGACCTTTCTTTTAGCAGAGTCAAAAATTATGTACTTACCTGTAATGAAAATTCTTGAAGACCAGGTCCATCCTCCATACCATAACCACCTACTTTTCTGTACCTCTGATGTAATTGTTCTTAAGTCTTTCTTTCCTGTAAATATTATGTGCCATTATATTCAGTAATTGCATGCTTGACATTGCTGCATTATGAAATGTTGAGTGCTTGTTGGTCTTCGTTCTGCTGTTATGGAGAATGTTCCTGGTCTTCAATATGTTAGTAAGGTAAATCCGTAACTTCTGCTTTCTGCACTCCATATCTTATGAATTCAGAGTTACTTTATATGCTAGTCTTGTAGATTTTCTTGTATTACAAATATTAAAATGTTGTTGAGCTCCCTCCTTTAGATGTTGGGTCCTGTCTGAATAGTGTACTTGGACCAGTGTACTTACTATATAATACACAGTTATCAAACAAAATAAATTGACAATCTTGATCTAGATATAAAATCAGTTACCTTGAAAGGTAATAAAAATATGGGCTTTAAAGAGCTAAACTGTAGCTGTTTTGTTAATGAAACTGCTTCTGAGGAGATCCTATTTCCAAGTTCTTTTTGCATGCCTTTCATTCTAGCTAACCTAGTTCTGCCAGTTCTCATCCTCTGAACAAAATTAACAGCAGTGTCTTGAGTTTTACTGAAGGCCGTCATTTTAGGCTATTCTGCTGTGTGTCTTCCAGATGACTACACTGCCTTGATTTTCCCCAATATATGTATTGCTGCTGTAGTATCTTACACCATTACATTGTCCAGATAAATGCCCTTGCTCTTCATTCTTCAGGATTTCCTCTTACAGAAATTACTAGTGGTTAATTTGGTGATGCCTTGTTTTCAATTGCAGCTCCTAAAGTAGGGAATAATAATCAGATTTCTGTCACGTTACTTTTTTATGGTCTCTGTAATCATTTTCTCTTTAGCTGGACTTGTAGCCCAGGGATCACTTGATGTATTATATCTGCTACATTCTAGGCTTTAACTACTCTTTTTTTTTTTTTTTCTCTTATAGTTTTGCCCCTATAAATAAAAATATGTTGGCTTCCCATTTTAGTTGCAAGGGCAAGAATTGTAAAACGGGCAAGATTTCAGAAATAGGCAAGACTTCAGAAATTAGAATCTTTTAAGAATGTTTCTTGCCGTTACCTGGAGGACAGCATCTGGGGTGACATATATATATATATATATATATATATATATATATATATATATATATATATATTCTGGCAGCCATCCAACCCATCATCTAAACCTTCATGGCTTCACCCAACTAGTCCAATCGCCAACACTGCACGAACCAAAAAGAAAAGATAAAACTGAAGACCACAGATGAAGAATCCACTTAAAACACCAGTTTATTGCACCTCTAGCGTTTCGGCAACCGCCTTCAAGGAGTATAAAACATCACATAACTTACACAATTTATATACCCTAATACATCTAACAATTAAACAAGCAGCCTAAACCAATTAATCAATAAACATTAAAAAATACTTAATACTACTTTCTCATCAGATAAGAAGCCTCCAGTTACATTCCACATTCAGACCCTGAGGAAATAAAGTGTCATATTTCAAAATGAAAATACTTTCTTTATATAACAACTTCTTTTTATACAAATCATCAGAAAATGCACCCTTCATAATATGTTCTAAGATAGTGGCTTGTAATCCATTTGGATTAAAATTGTGAGCCAGCATAAAATGTTTAGCAACAGGGCTATCTTCTTTATTATTTATAATATTCCTGACATGCTCCTGCAGTCTAGTTTTAAACTTCCTTTTACTTTCTCGTATATATGCAAGGTTACATGGACATTTCAACGCATAAATAATACCTTCAGTATTACAGCTATATATATTTTTAACCTCAAATACATGGCCATTTATATACTTTAGTCCAATCGCCAACCAGGATAAATAAAAACTCCAACAAGCACACTACCCTGGATTGGATACTAGTCATTAAGAGCCCCACAGTCATATATAGCAGGCTGCTTATCAGATAGCCCTCAGTGATCACTCCCCAACATTCCTACTCAAAAAACACCTATACCAAGCTAAACCTGTCATCTACTGTCAAATATGTAAAAAACTAAACTTTAACCCACTCACATTCATCTCATCCCTCAAAGAATGTAACTGGCATCCTCTAAAGTACCTCAGTCTTGATGACGCAGTTCACTTTTTTAATACTACCTTCCTGAGCATCCTTAATTACCACGCCTCCATAAGACTTTAAAGAACAAAAGCACAACCCTCCCCATGGCTACAGAAAACCACTAAGTCAGAAATGAAAAACCGGGATAAAGCCTGGGAGCACTGGCGCAAAACCAAAACCCCCTCAACTAGACAGAAATTCCTAGAACTATGCAATAGAGTCAAAAAGCTAATAAAACAGGACAGATTCCAATACTACCAGTCTGCCCTAGACTCCTCCCAACACAACCCAAAACAATTCTGGTCCTCCATAAACTCCATCCTCCACTCAGGTAAAGTCAGTACCCCTCCTCCTAACATCCCTCACTCCTTCAAAAATATTGCTACCTCTTTCAACACACACTTCACACAAATCATACTATCACTAGCTAGACAACACGACCCCCCTCCCCTCCAACTAGTAATCTCCTCACTGTCTTCTCTTTTTCTCCTGTTCCTACCTCCAACATAAAAAAACTCTTAACTAAACTTAAGCCCACCAAATTAGCAGCAGACAACCTCCCAAGTGAATACCTACAAATCGCAGCTGATGCTCTAGCCTACCCAGTATCCATCTTGATTAACCGATCTTTGTCAGAAAGTTACGTTCCCACACTCTGGAAAGTATCACATATAACTCCTCTCCACAAAGGCAGCCCCTCCACAGAACTAACCAATTACTGCCCCATAGCTATTCTCTCTCCACTCTCCAAAATACTAGACAGATGCATTCACTCTCAGGTCTCAGACTACCTCCTTACTAACAACCTCCTTTCCAATACTCAGCATGGTTTCCGACCAAACCATAGCACCACCACTGCCTTACTCTCCTTTACTAACACTATCCTTCAGCATAAAAACAATGGCTTTCTCTCCTGTGCTACTTTCCTAGACCTATCTAAAGCATTCGACATGGTCCCACACAAACAACTCATCTCTGTCCTCAGTAACTTATCCTTCTCTCAGTCAGTCACCAACTGGTTTCAGAGTTACCTGTCTGACTGCCAACAATCCGTTGTATGGCAGAATGACATATCTCCCCAACTACCTGTCTCTATAGGGGGTTCCCCAAGGATCCATCCTTGGACCCCTACTCTTCTCTATTTTCACCAATAATCTAGCCTCTACCACCAAACATGGCACACTCATACAATATGCAGATGACTCAACCATCATCTGCTCAGCCCACTCTCTACCCAAACTGCAAAAAGTCACACAAGAAGCCTTTTCCTCTGTTGAAACTTGGTTATCTCATGCCCAATTAATACTCAACCCAAACAAAACTAAACTACTCATCTTCCAATTCACCAAACATACTCAAAACAACTCTCACTTTAACATCACAGCAAAAGACAACACCACTATACACCCAACAGAACACACCAAATTGCTAGAAGTAGAAATAGCCAATAAACTAAAATTTGACATTCACATATCCATGATCATAAAAAGTCCACAAAAAAACTAAAAGCGTTATACATAAATAAGCGACTTCTCACCAAAGCAGGAAAGATTTTAGTAGCAAATTCCCATCTTATCTCCTCCCTACTTTATGCCTCTCCAATATATACCAACCTAAGGCAATGCGATATAAACAAGCTCGAGACCTGCTACAACAAAATCGCCAAATTTGCCGCAGGGGCATCCTACCATAGTCACCACTGTCTCTCACTTGCTTAACTGGGCTGGCTTGAACTCCCTCACCTCCTTCAGTGGTATCAACTCACACTCGCCCACAAACTAGTAAACCATCCACTAAAATTCCCATCCCTCCAGAATCTACTCCAACCCTATCGCACCACCAGACCACTAAGATCCAGCAACAAAAATCACTTACAGGTCACTAAAGCCAATAACTCTGCTGGAGAAGCACTATTCTCTTGCGCCATAGCCAAATTATAGAACTCCCTCCCACCCACAATTACCTCCGTACCATCTTGCACCCACTTCAAAACTTTACTAAAAGCGCACCTAAAAACATGATGGCTATGCCCTTGCAACTCCCCCTCTGATATCACCCACCCCATCCACCCACTGCCTTTCTTTCCACCCCACTAACTACCTTGATTTATAGCAAGCTCAGATGCTCATAAGCCTAACTACTTATTATACAGCAGGAACTTCTTATTGTAACAATTGTTAATATCTGTTAAGTACTTCGCAGATGATAAAGATTCTAGTTGTCTACTGATGTACTATGTTCTTCATCGGTAACTATGTTTGTAATTGTTAATTGCTATGTTAATCAAATTGTTAATTGCTATGTAAATCCAATGTAACTACTGTCTGTATATTTTAGCTGTGGAGCTTTTCTCCCCGGGCTGCCACTGAAAATGGACCTACGTCCAGTCAGACACTCCCAGTCAACAAATGTAAGTAAATAAATTATGTGTGTATTTGTATATATATATATATATATATATATATATATATATATATATATATATATATATATATATATATATATATATCTTTATGGATCTGACCACACAAGAAGCAAAAATATACTTTAACATCTTGTCTAGGGTTGCCACCTTTCTGTTGTGCCATTTCCTGACAAACAAGCCCCGCCCCATGCACAGTCAAGTCACACCCATTCCCTTTAATAGCCACGCCCCTTTACTCTAGCACCCTTCAGCACAAGTCTTTAATATCACATACAGTTACCACTAAGTAGAAAAATGTGCAACGAGTCAGCAGTAAATTAAAAAAAACTTTATTTAGCAATACTTCATTCAAAGGTTCACTACATACAACAGTACATCACACACAAGCATGGGAAAACTAACCCTTCAGCACAAGTCTGATATCACATTTAGGCAGTACTAAAATGGAAATACAATTACTTAGATATAAAAGCACCAGTTCATTCAAAGCAGAACATTAAGGGTTCACCACACACAACAGTACATCAAAAATGACAGCACTGGATGAAAAAGAAAAGCAACTGTTTAAAGTGTCTTCACAGTTTTGCCAGAAATCATTGCTTATACTTGAAGCTATATTTGGCATTTGATCTAGCAGCGTCAAGTAATGGCTAGTTATTTTTCACAAATGAATAAAATTGCGAACAACTCATGTTAAAGTTTAGCTTGACCTGCAACTCTGCCTTCACAAGAGACACAAGCATTCTACTTCTTGTATCAGTCCACGCATTCCCCATAAGTGAAAAAAAAACTTTCCACAAAGCTATTGCTGGGGGGGGGGGGGGACTGAAAGGACAAACTGCACCAGTCTGTAAAGTGGCTTGCACAAGTTCCACCGAACAGTTTAATAAAAACTAGGAATAACTTCTCTCTCTGACGTCTCGGCCAAAAGCCTTCAAGGAGTATAATACATATAAAAACTACACAATATATATACACAGATGCAACTGCTAATTAACCATTCAGCATTTAGCAATTAATTAAGCAATGCTTTCCAATTAAACTCTTCATTTAAATGTCATTTAAACGTCAGAGAGAGAAGTTATTCCTAGTTTTTATTAAACTGTTCGGTGGAACTTGTGGTTGTTGTTTTTTCTGCATCGTGCTCCAGGTTGCTGTTGTTGTAAAGTGGCTTGCAGTCTGTTGCTTTACTAAAAAAGGTCACCCAGCAATCTCTTACAGATGCCTCTGTCATCTGTAACAGGGCTGGCAATGCAGCAGTTAAAATGCAGTAGTCTGAGTAAAGTGCTTCAATGTCCACATCCAGTTTGAAGAGGTCTGCAACTGTATGCAGTTCTGGCCAAGTTACAGGATGTTGGAGGCTGAGGACCTGCATAGCTTTAAAGGGACTATTATCATAGTCAAACCACTTCTGTAGGTAACAACGTGCTTTACTGTAAAAATCACAGAAGGTCCTACAGACCTGCTGTGCGACAGCTGGAGTAAAGTGCTGTAAGGCAGATGAAACTTTAGCACCAAAGAATTGGTCATCTAGCCTTCTCTGCAACTCATCTTTAAGACTTTTCATTACGGTGTACAATTTGGGAGCAGAGAGAGTGTTACTTTCAAGTTTTGCTATAGACTTGTGGAATACTTGCAGGATGTAGTGCGTGAAATGTATGTAGCACTCTGCCTTCGAGATATTCCCACTGATGCCATCCTCATCAGCCTCCACAAATTTCCAGATAAGGGGGTGACAGTCCTCAGGCCCTTGACTAATAAAATAACTTTTAATAGCAGGCCAGCATACTACCAGCCTTGCCACAGCTGGGAACAAAGACAGCCACCTTGTTGCAACATGCTGCATGATGTCCTTAAAGTCCTGATCTAGGAAAGAATAGAAGTCTTTCAACAGTGCCATTTTTTAGCAGATGTTGAAAACTCATTATATACCTTCAAAACCAGAGTCTCCACACCAAACTTTGCAAGGGACTTGCTTGCATGCTTGGCACAGTTGTGTATAACATGGCATAAACAGTTTGCTGCAATGATGTGAGGCACCTCAGATTTCAAACTTTTAAAAACAGATCTGGTCTTTCCATAATTAACAGAGGCATTGTCTGCAGTATAGCTAGCAATGTTTTGTACTTTGAGTCCTTTATGCACAAGGGTGTCCTTTATTCTTGTAAAGATACATTCAGAACTTTCGTTATGATCCTCTTACAAATCAAGGAGTTTCTGTTGTGTGCCATGGGTGTGAGTAAAGTACTGAATAACCAAAGGGAACATTTTTCTGTTCCCTTTATTGGATGCATCCGATCCCACTGAGAAATAGGAATTGCCAAGTTCCTGCAGAAGGAGCTCCTCTGAATGAGGTGCAAGTACATTCATGACAATACTCTCAGATTTTGTCTTCCCACAGCTGAATTTTGAAGCCAAAATAGAATCAGGGAAAACTGTCAGTGCCAGCTTACCTGCACAGTCCATGGATACATATGAGTGACCGTGTTTCACTCCATGATAGACTGCTGTCACTTCAGCTGCAGTCACTTTGGAAGCTTCACTGGTTACACTACGTGGCTGAATAAACTTTGTCATTACAAGGTTCTGCCTCTGGAGCTGAAGGCTTTGTTGATGTTTGTCTGACTTCTGAAGACTTTTCATTGCCTTTTCCCCATCCCATTTTACAGTGAAAGTTGTTCCACAGGATGTGCACTTTGCCATGGCATCTGCATTTGGAACAGGTCGCACCCATGAGTAGCTTTGCTCCCACACCTTGTTATAAATGCAGAAAAACCTCTTAGGAGACACGCTTTCAGCCTCTTGATGATCCATTGACCTTTTCCCGAACATGATTCATGCAGGATCCTTGCTCAACACTCCAATAAACTGAAACAACTATTAAACTATTAATACAAAATCAAAACACTTGTGACCAGTGCCTGGTGGGGCCTGCGTCAGTCAGTAGCCAGAGTTGATCAAATTAGCATGTGAATCTCCAGACTTTCACACCCTAGTAACTAGTAATACCAAGTTGGTATAAGGAAAAAACATGTGAAAGAGAGACTCTACATGAAAAATTAACAGTGAAGGTCATGCAATGAAAGGCAGAAGCAACTCCTGTCTGAGGGACATTCTGCAGCTGTTACACATGAACCTGGTGTGACAGCAGGATATGCACAGAAGGCATTCAGCTGTGTGTAAAACACATGGGACAGACACTACAGCAATGCACCAAGTTAAGACCCTCTACTGTTATGTAGAACCCAATGCAAAAGTTATCCAGCTGAATCTGAACACAGCAGGAAAGTTCAGGCATACTGTGGACTGACAATATAAAGAATAAATGCATGGTAACTGAGCAATCATACCCTCTGGCTACAACCGTAATAACTTGCATAAAGACAAACCAGACATAGTGTGGGCCGACACGATGATAAAGATGAAATATGTAGCTCAGCAGTCACAATACCCTCTGGCTGCAACACGATGATAAAGATGAAATATGTAGCTCAGCAATCATAATACCCTCTGGCTGCAACAGTAATAACTTGCGTAACAACAGTTTAGACCGTATGGACTGACACAATAAAGACGAATTATGTAGCCCCACAGTATTCCCAGATGCAACACCCCACATTAAGTACAATTTCTCTTAGCACAGAGACCAGCCAACTTGGGGCTGGTTTCTCCCCCTTTTTCCATTCCACTCCAGATCCCCAACACCACCTCCCACTGGCACAGCTGTAGAGTTGAGCATAGTGGCCAAGTGAAGACCTCCAGCCACCCTATTTGTCCAGCCAGTGCTTTGGGCCCCTGCTCAAGCAGTTGAAGACACACTGAGGTCTGATTTATACACACACAGGAAAGGCTGGCACAAGTTTACTAACTATGCCCCCCCCCCCTTTCCTCCAGACTACAAGGTAATCATTGTCACCTACTCCTTATCAGCAACTTTAAGGCCCTAACAAAGTGTCCAGTCTTACTGTGCAATAGTAATATTAAAACATTGGTAGTTTGACCAATGGCAAGGTAGAGTGGCACACAGTGTCACTAAATAAATATGCAAGTAGTGTCAAAACTTCAATATCTATACCACAACAAAACGTTTAAACATTTTTAAGAAACTATCCAGTATATATTCACTGTAACAATCTCAAAACCACATTAAATATTTCACATTGACAGTGCCAAAGAAAAACAGCTACATTAAGCCTTACTGTATACCCAAGACAGTACACCTAGAAAGAAAAAAACAGGTCAAGGTAAACATCACAGTGATGGACAGATTAGAAAAGACAGTTTGACAGTCAAAGTATCTTATACAAATCATGTATCATATTCACTGTAACATCAAAGTACAAAACCACATGAAAGATTTAAAACAACGTTGCAGTAAAAACAGCCAAACTAAGCCTTGGTGTAGACGGTATACCCTAGAAAATGCAGATGAAGGTAAACAGTGATGACAAACTAGACAAATAGCTACATTAGGCCTTGCTATATACCGAAGACAGTACAGCCTAGACAGACACCCTAGAAAGAAAAACACAGGTCAAGGTAAACATCACTGTGATGACAGACTAGAAAAGACAGTTCTACAGTCCAAGCATCTTATACAAATCATGTAGTCATTATATATTCACTGTAACAAAGTACAAAACCACATGAAATATTTAAAACAACATTGCAGTAAAAACAGCCAAACTAAGCCTTGGTATACCCTAGAAAATGCAGTTCAAGGTAAACATAGCAGTGATGACAAACTAGAGAAATGATAGTTCTACAATCGTAGCAAGAATCCTATATAAGTCACATAGTCAGTATACATTCCCTATAACATCAAAGTGCACCCACATGAAAAATAAATCAAAGTGTGCACCCACATGAAAAATAAATCAAAGTGCACCCACATGAAAAATAAATCAAAGTGCACCCACATGAAAAATAAATCAAAGTGCACCCACATGAAAAATAAATCAAGGGTCCACCCACATGAAAAATAAAAAATTACAATAACTGCAGTAAAAATAGCCAAACCAACCCGTGCTATATATCTCAGTCTGCAGACAGTATCCCAGAAACTACAGATAAAGATAGATGTTGTGGTGATTACAAACTAGAAATTGTTCTAGTTAATAATCACCACATGTTGAACATCTAGATACAGTTACAAGCATCTTATACAAATCATTTGTTGTCACTATCTATGAATGAGATAGTGCCAGCACAGCTAGTGGATTAATACAAGTTTAATATTTACAAAATTCACTAGTAGCTGTGCTGGCAGTATCTCATTCCCCTTGCCACACTAAGCTTTGAAAATCTACAATCCATCCATATTAAAATTCCACTTACCTCCAGAAAAGCAGCAGCAGGGCTCCTTAGACAATCTCTCAGGCAGAACAGGACAGGCAGCTAACACGAGTTGCAAAGGCACAGCAAGCAGCAGGGGAAAAACACACCACCACCCGGTCCACAGCACTACTCTTCCCTTCCAGGCTCCAGCAAGCAAGCAGCAGGGCTCCCGAGTGTCCCATATCCTTCCTTCTCCCGATTCCAGGCTCCAGCAGCAAAAGAAGACAGCAGACAAGAACACCGCCACAAGAAGACCACACCAGGCAATCCACCGAAGACGTCCCAAACAGCTGTACAGTCCGAACCAGCAGCAGAAAGCAAACAAATTTCAGACCTTAAGTTCCTTCTTCACCTTTTGGAAAAAGGCAACATATAGGTGAAAGCCCTGCTTTTTTGCCTTAATTTTCGCGGGCTTTTGCAGGCATCGACTAGCAAATCTAAGTGTTGATTGGCTGCTTGCAGCGTGAGCCTCTTGATGCAGCAAGCAGCCAATCAACCGAAACGGCAATGTCATTTTTTTCGTCAGCATACAGACGTGCTGATGAAGTTCTTTTTATTTCCGGAGTCTCAGAGTGAGAACCGGAGTGCCCTACTGATTTCCGGGCACTCCGGACAAAAAAAAACGGAGGGGTGGCAATGCTAATCATGTCTGAAAAAAAAAACTAGCTCCCTTCTTGTAGCTCAAGTGACTATATAAGGTCCTGCAACACTTGAAGAAAAGCTTAAAAGACCAAGCAGATTTTCCTAGTCAGTCTGAATATAGCCTCTATTATTTCCCCATGAAAGGTCCATTCCTAGTGAAACTTTCCCTTCAACAAAAGTAAGTGAACACAATTCTGACTTCTGAAATTATGCTCCTTCACAATTCTAATACTTGCAGTTTTGGTAGAGAACTAATTATGCTTCTAAGTTATTGTTGTCTTGTTTTTTTTTAAATACTCTGTATTAATATATGCAACTTTTGAATTTTTTAAGTTTTGCTTTGGTTTCCTTCTGTAGTCAGATTCAGTTTTGTCTCATATATGGCTATTCTATAAACTGTTAGTACAATGTACATTAATTATTATTTTTGGATTTTTTAATTGTGTTTTCCTGTGTTCTGTTTCTGGAGCTTTTTCTCGCTAGGCCATTGCTGAAAATAGCTGGAATTTTGTAAATAATTATATGTCATTGGTAAATATTGAAATGATTTATGTAATATGCTTGTGTTACGAATGTATTAGAACTGTATGTCATGTTTATATCAAAGTGCTTGTACAGAAGTGTGTGTTGAAAATGTATTTGCAAAGTGCTGTTTGAAATGTAACCACTGTGTGCCCTACTGGAAGAGAACAGAAATGTATATGCACTATTGTAACTGTTTAAATGTATATATTTTAATAGTGGAGACTGGAATATGGGAGGTTAACCTCAGTCCAGCAAACTTTAGAAAAATATCTGAATTAAATAACCTCTTTTATTGTGTAGCCTAAAAAGTGATCTCTCAAGTTTTTCAATGCAGCTAGAGAGAGAGAGAAAGTCTGTACTAAGAAGCTTTCTGTACTAAGAAGTTTTCTGTATTGTTCTTGGAGTGAACTAATTGCTACTTTGAAGTATGAAGGAATGCAGTTGTTTTAGGACTTCCAGCATCTGCCAAAGATCTGAGGAAAAGCCCTTGTCTATATATTTTTACAGGTAGATGTTAAATGCTGCCAGCTTCTAGCAATGGGGGTTTTGGACTGGGAACTAGAAGTCAGATGACCAGAAATTATGTCATTCTGCAAAGTATCCCAGCAGTAATATTTTAGATATTAATTTGAGAAGTCTCTTAGTGAGAAAGAGCATTCTGCATTCGGTCTTAGACCTGACAAGAAACATTCACCACACATCTGCCTTGCTCTAATGAAGTAAGTTTCTAGGGAACAGTGTAATTATCTTAGATAAAGTCAGGAATATAGTGAAGTTTAGATGTTTTTCTTTATTTGTGTGAGCCTGTACTGCAGTGTTATTTTAAATATTTCCTGTGGCTTCGCTCTGTCACTGTGAATATATACGGAGTATTTCCTTGTTCTTTTATTTATTATTAAATATATTTAAACCTTTCATTGTGGCTGATCTGTGTAGAGATATTTAAGTTGTGAGAGTACTTGCTTATTTATTTGGTGTTACTGTGGGGGCCACTCCTAATAACTTTGCTGTTGATCAAAGTATCATTGGTATTAATATTAATATTACACAATATGATTGGACACCCTTTGTTAAGGGCCTTAAGGTAGCTAGCAGAAGAGTTCTGGTGGTAGTGAAAACTACGTTATAGTGTGGGCAAAAGGCAGCATAGCTCGAAAACCTGTGCCAGCCTTTCCCCTGTGAGTGTGAGTGTGAGTGTGAGTGTGAGTGTGAGTGTGAGTGTGAGTGTGAGTGTGAGTGTGAGTGTGAGTGTGAGTGTGAGTGTGTGTGTGTGTGTGTGAGTGTGTGTGTGTGTGTGTGTGTGTCAGCTACTTGGGCAGGGACACGAAGCACTGGCTGGACAGAGAGAGTGTTGGACGACTTGGCTTGGAGCCCAGGCTAAAGACTCAACTCTATAGTTGTGCCAGTGGGGAGTCTTATTGGTGATTGTGGAAAAAGGTAGAGGGGTAGAGGAACCAGCCCCGGACTGATTGTGGTATCTCTTTCCACTCTGTGGTCTGTCCACTCTTAAAGGAAATTGCACTTGATGCAGAGAGCTGCATCTTGAAATTCTGTGTGTGTACTTGCTGTCCTCTCAGTGAATGTCCCCCACTGTTGCCAGTGGTGAGGACAGAGGCTCCTTGATTACTGGTCCAGTGGAGGGTCATCACAGGTTTATGTAGCTGTATCATGGTAGAATTGCTGGACCATCATTTTTTTTTTTTTAATTTGTGAGAGAATGTGTAGTGAGAATAAGCTTAGTGCACAGGGTATATTTTGGTTTAAAAAATCATAATTGGATAAGGAATGTAAAAGGTAATCACCTGTTTGCTTGTTTGAAATACTTGTGGAGGGTTGTTCGCTATTTGAGTAGTAATTGCAACAGTAATTTTGGAGATTAGATGCAGTGCTGCAGAAGGAAAGCCCTTTACAGCACAATGTTCAAGTTATTATAGCATTAACAGGTAACAGCATGCATTCCTGTCTGTTGTCAGACAAGATTTGTGCAGGATATACTAACTTTTAGTACATTTTAAAAGTCATATATTTGTTTTATCCAGGATCCAAATGCAGACACAGAGTGGAATGATATCCTGCGTAAAAAAGGGATTCTCCCTCCTAAAGAGAAACAAAAGGATGAAGAGGAAGTACAGATTCTACAAACACAGTCCGTCGGTACGTTTATTCAGAATTATATAAATTAAGACTGAAATTGATAAGCAGCTGCCCATGCTGCTTTATGTTTTTCTTTTTGTTCTTTTTGTTGGTGTCTGTGAGTATTTCAATTTGTGCCCAGTGTATTGCCAGTGTTCAATTTTCTTAGGGGAGGAGGAGGATGAGTTATTAATTGCTATTACAGTCTTTGAACATTGTCTGATTTGTTTTTTTGAGGTACAGCATCTTATGCTATCCCAGGACCCAATAACCTTAATTCAGAATTGTACTAATCTTTAGTTAACTTCAAAAAGTAGATGAGAGCTGACCACCATCACATCAGGAAATCAGTTTGCTGATGCATTTGTGGTGCTATACTAGAAAGAAAAACAAAATTAATTAAAGAAGTTTATCCCTTTGCTTTATCTCATCCAGAGTTAAAGGGGAGCTGGAATTTATCCTGTCACACTAAGGTCTTAGTGTGATAAAATAGTTCTGGTCAGGACACTGTTCCATTGCAGGGTGCACATTTACACCCTTGTATGTAATTCAGATGATCAGTGGTAAACTTTTTGTTTTATCTTCGGGATGGCAGTGGAAGCAAAAACTCACTTGCGTACATAATGTCCAAATTTCATAAATAAAGCACTCCCGTCTGGGTACCAAACCAGAGAATTGCCATGTCATAATTGTATTACTTAGAGTATTGAATATGAACAGCAAAAGTAGTATGCATTTTAAAGTGAGTTGAGTTTAGTACCCTGACTGCATCCCTCTTATTTAATCTCTTACCCCTTCTGTGTACTGTAATAAACTCGAGAGTAGTTGTGTGTCATGTTTAGATGTGTGTCATGTTTAGATGTGTGTCATGGTTTAGTGTAGTTTGTAAGTCATGGTAGGAGTGACCAGCTAAATTCCCATTATAATCTTTGCTCATTGGCTGACCTTAGTTTGTGTTTGGCATGGAGCCAGCAGGTGCTACACTAATCCAATCATTGAGCTGAAAGCTAGAACTCCAAGTGTGAAACTTGATAACAGGCAACATTAGTAGGTATATTAAAACAGACTTCTGAATTTGAAGTGGGACATCTTCAGCCTTTTCCTCATAAGCTGGTGGTGGAAGGCATTTATGCTCACTTTTGCACTACCAATGTACAAATCAGTTGAGAAATTAGTAACTTTCATGACAGTGAAAAAAAGTCCAGATTGAATTTCTTAAAGCAAATCCAAATAAGTAATTAATAAAGGAGAGAGCGAGAGAAATTGTTGCCTTTTCATATTGATACCTGGCCCTTTTTTTAACTTTGTGTATTTATTTCAACTTTCTGTATTTCTATAGTCTTTAACTGGGTAAAATATTCTAGGTGAGTATGTGCATGTTTTATATGGCAACAAATAAGCTTGGTTCTTTTTAACTTTGGATCCAGTGTTGTCTGTTTTTGTCTGATTAAACATATGGGATGTTAGATCCAATTGGATCTGGACCTCGGAACTGAATTAGAAGCTTTCATGGTTCCAGGGCTTTGACTCCTTCCCTGTTCAGAATTCCCTGTAGTACCTCAGATCTCGTTTGCTGCCTGAAGTTTCCAGGTGTGTTTTTGAGGGCTTGTATCCTTTTATTTTGCAATTGTCAATACAACTGAACTTTTACTTATTTCTAGTTATCGTCATTATTATATAGCTTAAAGTCTTAATCCTCTACCAGGAGACTTCTCGCCCTCTAGATCAGGGGTCTGAAACCTTCACTATCAAAAGAGCCATTTTTGGCTCCTCTTCCCCCCAAATAAAATTCATCGGGAGCCACAAAATCTATTTGACCCCTAAAATGAAGATAACACAGCATATAAAATTTTATATATAGTTCTTCTTTCGGCTTTTCCCGGTTAGGGGTTGCCACAGCGGATCACCTGTCCGCTCATGATTGGCAGTAGAGTTTTACGGTGTCGAGTTGCCAGCCCGGCACCCAACCTTCCACAGAAGGCACACACATGCACACACTCACACCTAGGGCCAATGTAGAGTGTCCAATCCACCTAAAGCATATCTTTGGGATGTGGGAGGAAACCGGAGTACCCGGAGGAAACCCACGCGACAACAGAGAGGCGGCAACGCTAACCGCTGCACTACTGTGGCCCCCCCCAGAATTTTATATATAGTTATTATACTAAATATAAAAGAACTAAGTTTATAATAGCAATATTTAAAATCCATTCCTATTTTTGTTCCTTTGTTGGGATTGCTCGATCACTCTGTGTGTGTGTGTGTGTGTGTGTGTGTGTGTGTGTGTGTCTCTGTCTCTGTGTGTGCGTGTGTGTGTGTCATATCCCTCAACCTCTTAGAACAAGAAATCTGGACAAAGCCATAAATAATGGGGCACAGAGGCCCACAAATATGGACATTTTTTAAATATTCCTCTTACAAACTTAGAAAGTTGATAGAATAACGGATTTTGTATTAGCATAAATTTTCTGAGGGGTATGAAGTCTGAAACTCAAATGTCTGTATTTTTACTGACTTCAGCCCTCAGTGATTTGCCAGAAAAACACAATTTTATGATAAACGGACGAAAAATATGAGGCAAAAGTCAGGACATTCTGCGAAAATCTGCACAGTTAAGAGGTTGTGTGTGTGTGCGCGTGCGTGTGTAATGTATGTTATTCTAGCAAGTTCCTAAGTATATATGAGCAATATTTAAAGCCCATTTCTATTTTTGTTCCCCTTTATTTGTGGTTCTGTCCAGATTTCTTGTGGTGAGACTTTGAGAGGTATGGAAACATTTCAGGAGATGCTGCTGCTGCCTGGGGATCGCTCCCAGTGTGTGTGGAATGCATGGCAACAGAAATCACGTTATTCTAGCAAGTTTATAAGAGCAATATTTAAAGTCCATCGCACAACCACTGTGTGTGTGTGTGTGTGTGTGTGTGTGTGTGTGTGTGTGTGTGTGTGTGTGTGTGTGTGCGTGTTGTGCAGTAGAGTGGCCATTATTTTCCAAAGCTATAGGGAGCCACTGCAGAGGGGTGGAAGAGCCGCAGTTTGCAGACCCCTTCTCTAGATTATTAGTCTTACAACCTTTGCTTAGCTGTGTATTGTAGACTTAATCTTGGATTTACATTTCTCCCTTTTTGTATAGATATACAGTTGTGTAGTTAGATTTTTGGCTAGTGTTCTCTTTCCTCTACTTGTCTTCATGGTTGAGTCGCAAGCCTTCAAAAAATGTTCACGAGTGTGGGCACAAATTTGCTTCCTCAGGATCCTCACACTGTGTGTGTATTGCCTGGGTGCTGCCCACTTGGATACTCACTGCACGTTGTCTGCATCCTTTAGTGCTAGAGCCTTGCAAACTCATCAAGGCAACTTAATGATAAAGGGACTTCTCCCTTCACAGACAGGGACTACTACTTCTGGACCCTCTTCCTGTTCCCTTGCTAAGAATTAGGACAAGAATCTATCTTCGAGCAAGACTTCTGATAAGGACAAGGAGAAAGTAAAAAGCAAACCCAAAGAAAAGGAGAAGCACAAATCTCCACGTATTCCAAAAAGATCTTTGGATCTGTCAGTTTGTCAGATCTGCACCTAAGTCAGTGAGGAGATCGGAATCGACAGCCTTCTGGTCCCAACCGTCTTCCCCTTGGAACTGATTTTCACTGGAGTTATTGGGCCCCAGACTACATTCACCAGTCTTACAAGAGAAAAAATATTCAAGACCTTCTTCAGTGGCTTTGTCTACCCGATCATGTCAGAGCTTGACAGAGTACAATGTCGCTAGGGTGATGAAAAAGGTTTTTAAGGATGCAGATCCAACTTGTGGTTTTGGTGGTACCTTCTCTAGGGAATGTACTGACCTTTGGTCATTCTGCCCCCCCCCCCCATTTCGCCTGTTGCATCCATAATCTGTCTTTGACAGTTCTGTATCTGACGCCTTCCAAAGTGACTCTTTTGGTACCAGCAGTTCCTTCGACTTGCCAACAGTCTCTTTACCCCTTTTGACACCAGTGCCCTTGGATCGGGAAGGGACTCGGAGCTGCAGCATAGGTGCCAGTCTCTGATGGAGAGTTCATTCTGAGATTTTCGGAGTCATCTCTTGTTAGAAGTCTTGGTACTAGACAGCTTAGGTCCAAGGTCTTTCTCTGGGCCGGGGATACCAGGAATCAAGGTTTCTCTTACTTGCTTGGATCCGAAGGGATCCTCAAGTCCACCAGCTGCTTCAACCCTCAAGGTAGTTGAAAGGGCTTTGGGCTTACCCAAATAAAGGGCACTTTTTTTGAGCGGAGTTCCACCCAAATCCCAACTGGATTCTGTGACTTCGCTTTTCACTCATTCTGCCAGACAGGGGCAGCTGGAACCACAGGCTTGTGGATCCACTTGCTATGCCATCTCAGGGTCCAATTTGGAACTGTCTGTATCCCCAACAGAGTCAGTTCACAAGAAGTGGGCATGCAAGCAAATGTACATAGACTGTTCCCCATAGTCAGTCATGGAAGATACAGATTTCAGTGAAGGTGAGGGGTCATGTAGCCCTCAGAAGATGTCACTTTTGATGAAGTTCTAGAACTTAAGAAAACAGAGGGGAGGGTTGACCCAGTAAAGATCCTTCTCCTGATGAATCTATATTTCTGGAAGCCTTTGGTTCTGTCCCAACTTCGTCTTGGGTGGTACCACCCGTTGATCATCTGAGTGGTCTTGTGGTGCAATGGGCTTGGAAGGCCCCTGACGTGGTGCAGCCCATTCCAAAAAAGCAGGACGGAATTTTACAAGCTCCCAAGGAGAGAATCATTGGAATAAAGGTCCACCAATGCATGCCATGGTTGTAGCAACAGCCACAAAGAAGGAATTATCTGAGGAGAGTTACTCTGTCCACCCCCCTAACAGGATGCCTAGGGCATTGGACAGATTTGGAAAACTGACATAGTGCAGCAACCTGAATGCAAAGGTCACTGACTAATATCTTTTTCTCGCATTATCGGGTTTCAGAGGGACTTGACTAAAGAGATTTCCAAGTCTCTTTCTGGAGTTATGCTAGTGGACATCCAAAAGTCTGTGGACTCTCAGCTCTCAACTCTGCAATCAGCATCAAACATAGCCATGCATCTCATTTTTAATGCAACTGATGGCTTGGCCAGAGAGGTAGGCACAGGTCTAACAAGACACCGTGCCTGAATCCGTCTTTATGATTTTGCGTCAGGCTTGAAGATGGTCTTTATTAATATCCCTTATGATGGTTCCACACTTTTTGGGCCCAAAGTTAAAGATGCCCTGAGTAAGAGTGAACAGGATGGTAAGACTCTGTCTGCAATTGACATCTGCTTTTTGTCCCCACAGAAGTCCTACTGCAAGCATTAGAGAGCAGGAAAAAAGATGTGGTTTCGCAAGTCACAGAGCTCTTACCAGGATCACCCTGGAAGTAGACCTCCATGTGACAGATGTGGAGGTAATGCTAATGGACATCGCCTGAAAGGCAGAAGTAGACCTCGCAATCAGGGCTTCCATGGTCCCTTTTCTGATGGGCTCTATCAGCGTCCCTGAAGGTGTGCCTGACTGCTGCACTCTGGAAGCAGTCAGGGGTCGCTTATCTCTACACCCCCAAGCCTGGCTAGAAATAACGAGAGACAATTGAGTGCAAAACATAATTTCCAGAGACTATACCATTCCTTTTCTTGTCCTCCAGTAAAGAAAAAGCGATTCCTGATGTTCCACCCAGTCAGTGGCAACCAGCAGCACTAGAGATTTCAGAGCTACTAGGAAAAGATTCATTCAACCAGTCGCCAAAGACCAGTCAGGATCCGGGGTCTACTCTAGATACTTTCTAGTTCAAAGAAAACAGGGGATCCAAGTCCAATTTTAGATCTGTTATCACAGCCAGTTCGTGAAACAGGCAAAAATTGGAATGGTCACAATTTGGTCCATTTTGTCTATTATGAGGAAGTATGATTGGATGTGCCCGATGAGATCTACAGGATGCTTACTGTCGTATGAAGATGGAGAAATCTCCTGGACTGCTTCTCTCTTTTCAGCTGGGAGTCAGTCATTAACAGTTCAGAGCCCTGATGTTCAGTCTCGCTGCATCTCTCGCGATGTTCACCAAGATAATGGCAGTGGTGGCTGTGCACTTGCACAAACTCTGGATCCAGGTTTTTCCCTATTTAGATGATTGACTCCTAACTGCTACTTCGAGGCACCTTCTGATATGTCACCTGGCCCTTCTACTCTAGTGCTTACTGAATCTAAGCATTTCAGTGAATTTCCCAAGTATCAATTAATTACTTCCAACACAACAGATGGTTTATCGGATGTCACTTTGATACCACTCTCCAGTTAGTCAGCCTCCTCCAACAGATTTTGTTTCATACATCAAACAGTTTTACAGGTGTTACATCATCCCCACCCTCTAACATGATTGATTCTACAACTGTTTGGTCTGATGGCTTCTGCATATTAATGGTTCCCATTGCTCTTTACTACATTCAAGTTCATCAGTGGTTGCTTGCAGTTCAAGATTCATCCTCTGCGTGCCAGGATTCATTTTACAAGCAATTGCAGACAGCCCATTGTGTGGTGGATTTCCTTACAGTTAGTAACATAAGGCTGATCCTTGCTTCCAGGGACACCAACAGTAATTCTGCCTATGGAGGCCTCCCTTCTAGGGTGTGGGAGGTGGCATTTCGAAGTGAAAATGATCCAAGGTACACCGTTGGGCTTGGAAGCCAAACATCACATGATTGTCTTGGAGATGAGAGCAGGCATCCTTGTGTTACAGGCTTTCCAGAATACCCTCTCCAAGGGTGTGATCTCCATACAGTCAGACAATATGGCTGTGGTATGGTACATCAGCAAACCAGGAGGAACCCATTATCTCCTGTGTCAAGAGGCCATGAGGATTTGGCAATGAACAATCTCTTTGCACCATTTTCTGATAGCAACACACATTCTGGGTGTTCAGTGTTCTAGGGGACAAGTTGAGCAGGACTGTCCTAACTTCTCACGAGTGTTCCCTCAACTCATCGGTGGCAGTGCTGATTTTCAGCTGCTGGGACCAACGTTGCTGTGACTTCTTTACCTCCTGCCTGAACAAGAGCAGCAATTACTTTGCCCTGATCCCTCCACAGTGTCAGTCTCCAAGGGATGCTGTAGTTCACAGCTGGCACCCTGGACTTCTGTATGCCTTTCCCCCATTACCTGTCATGAACAAATTCATTCAGGAAGCTAGACAGTGCAAGGCCAGGGTAATCCTCATTGCCCCCTTCTGGCCCAGACAAACATGGTTCCCCTTTCTGTGGCCTATACTAATACATCTACCATAGATGCCAGATCAATATCTGGAGCTTCTTCCTCACCCACCCAGACTACCTCCACCAGATCAGATGTCCATGAAGCTTTGTTCCTCCAGTTTTGACTAGAGCCGGAGATGCCAGGCTACCCAATTCTGTTGTTATAGTAACAGTCTCCCAGAACTCTACTATGAAGAAAGTCTACAATAGTAAATAGAAAAAGTTTTCATTTTGGGCTACAGCCAAGGGTTTGGACCCTTTCTCTGCTCCCTTTCCAGCTGTCTTGGAATTTTTAGCTGAACTCTTTCAACAAAGATCTAACTATTCTGCTATAAAAGTGCAAATGGCAGGGAATTCCAGCTTTCATACTTGACAAAATGACAGTTCTTTGGCACCCTTAAAAATTTCAAAAGCCTTTCTTAAAGGAACCTTTCTACTGCCTTCTCCCCCCACACATAAATACCTCCATGGGATATTACAGTTATGCTTCAGTCTTTAACTCAACCATCCTTTGCACTTGTGGTTACCATGGATATAACATTTTTGTGTTGGGAAACAATTTTCTTAATTGCTATCACCTCTGCAAGGCAAATTTCAGAATTACAGGCACTCTCATGCAAACATTTGTGCTTTTGTTTTCCATAAGGATTGGGTCTCACTCCAGCCTTAATCCATCCTTCATCCCAAAGGTGGTATCCATAACTAACTTAACTCAGTCCACTGAGTTACCCATGTTTTTCCCCAGCCTTTTGAACAAAGGGGAATACATTCTACACATACGAGATGTGCACTGCCTACTTCAATTCTATCTGCACCAGACTAAGAATGTCAGAAAATCTGAAACTTTTTATTGCCTTCTCAACTTCTAGGCCTGGAAAAGCTGTTACCAAAGTTACTCTGTCCAAATGCTCATCAGATTCCATCTCATTTCTGTATACATCTCAGGGTTTACAGTTGCAGTCTAAACCTTGTGCACTGCCTACTTCGATTCTATCTGCACCAGACTAAGAATGTCAGAAAATCTGAAACTTTTTATTGCCTTCTCAACTTCTAGGCCTGGAAAAGCTGTTACCAAAGTTACTCTGTCCAAATGCTCATCAGATTCCATCTCATTTCTGTATACATCTCAGGGTTTACAGTTGCAGTCTAAACCTAAGGCCCACTCAACCAGAGCAGTTGCTGCCTCTACAGCTTTCTTTTCTTTTTTTTTTTGTTAGGAGACTACCTGTTGATGACATCTGTACAGCAGTGACCTGGTCCACTGTTCATACCTTTGTGTATCATTATAAACTAGATGTACAGTCCAGATCTCACTTTTCCTTTGGTTCCACCATACTCAGGAATGTCCTTCCTTGATATCACCCCATAAGGCTGCTTGGGAACCTTTCCCATATGTTGAATTGAATGAAAATGAACAACATTAGACACAAGTTATGTACTTACCATAACAAATGATCCATGTCTGATTATCATCCGGTTCAGCTTCCCATCCGCCAGTCCCTCTTCCAAATTATTGGTATGGATAGCTTTGAGATGGTCTGGTGACCTCCATTCTATACCCTGTCTGTGACCAATATTGTCTGTGATCCATACTGTCACATCATGTTAATCATCTTTCCTGGTCCATTTCAATTTTCTACAATAGGAGATTACCAAGAATTTTAGGGAGATTACCAAGAATTTTAAAAATATATATTTTTATATAAAGCAAACTTGATCTAAGGTATTCCAGTGCACTACAGGGAATTATGGGTAGGGGAAGATTCGGCTCCCTGTAACAGTGAAAGTTTCTAATTCAGTGCTGTGGTCAGATCCGACATCCCATATGTTGAAATCAGACAAGATGGATCTATCGTTGTACTTCAGCTGCAGATTATACTCTTACATATCTGCATTGTATTACCGTAATCACAGAACTATAACATTAGGTTATGATGTCCAAAGTCAAACCCAAGCGTACCAAATGGAGGCAAGATTTTACTAATCCACCACTGGGTAACTAGTCATATATATTTTGTTAATTGGTTTGTTGGAGCTTTGGAAAGAACTTTGTTTTATGTTTCACTTTGCACTAAGTTCTACATATTGTTTAGTAAGAAAGTGGTGTGCTGTGGTCCAGCCAAGAATTACTTTATGAAGTTGTGTTTTGGTGGAGCATTGCGCCCTTTAATTCTTGTTTAAAGTGTCTGCTTGTATCCTCTTCACCACTCTGCATTGTTATGGTGGTCACTGTTTGACTATGATCTTGTAGTTTGTTACAGGATAACCTCAAAAGTAAGATAGTTCACTTAGTAAGATAGTTGTGCCTCCAAGACTACAGTATTACAGTGGTAGTCTTCAGTTCTTTCTGTTTGTAATCTAATGTAAAGAAGTGGCTTTGAGGATCATGCGCTCTGCATTCAAAGAAGTGTTCTCATCTCTTTTGATAAGAAAGCATTTCTCACGTGGAAAAAAACATTTGCATCCAGATATGTTGCTTAGTGGTTAAGGAACTGTAAGTTTGATGCGAGCCATTGTTTTGTAGTCATACCAGCATGAAATTTGGGGGGAAAGTGCTGAACTGGTTCTAGTTTGGTAGCCAAATTTTTATCTAACCTCATACTCTGACTGCATAATCTAAAGGATTGATTGAAGAGCTGTAACAAAGACAAACAGGTCTTTAGCACAGTTCGCAAGAACAGTGTTTTGTAGCACTTCAACAGATATTTCTTTAGTAGCCTGTAGATTCTTATTTAGCAAGAATTGCTGTTGTGTACATGTTCATATCACCAGACTAACACTGGATTACAGATGATTCTATTGTACATGACCATCCTAAACTGTAACATAATGCATTATGTGACTGTATCATGGACTGTGTCAGGCATGGTCTCCAACACTTTCTCCTCTGGTTTTAATGTCTACATTTGTTAAGAAGGCAGGTGACCTAAAATTCATGATAGAGGTTGACAGGGTTTGTAAGGGCTCCATATTCAGTGAAATAGAATTGCTTTGACAGAATCCAAATGTCAAAGCATGCTTTGCCCTGAGTGGAAGCAGTCATTTAAGTGCATTTTTATTATTTTATTTGCATCTAACCAGCCTGTTCAAAGAAATAACCTGTAAAATTATTTTCAGTGAAAACCTATGAGGACATGACATTGGAAGAACTTCGAGAAAATGAGGATGAATTCAGTGAGGAGGATGAACGTGCCATTGAATTGTACAGGTTAGTGCAATTATATTTTTGTTAGAATTTTTGAGTAGGACATGATCTCTGACCAGTGTTTGGCCTAGTCCATCACTCATTGAACTTCCCTTCTGTGAGGGCCTTACAGGACAATCTCGATAGTTGCTATGGTACTTCCCTTTCCTCCTCTGTCTGTCTTCCCCAGGTAACTTATTCTCCCTTTTGCGGCATCCTATGTGGATTGATGTCAAGTCTGGCTAGTGCTGGCATCCTGTAAAAAATGTTCATTAGCACTTAGAATAGTATGCATGATTCTGTGTCCTGTCAATACAATGCTGGTCTCTTCCTCAGCAAATGGTTGTTTTTGGAATATCAGTTTGGATGTTGCAGCATGTCTTGAAGATGTCAGCTTGTGTATGTTCTGTCTTGTCTTGGACACATTAGTTTCTTATTATACTGCCTATTCTGATGTCAATTTTTATTAATTTCTCAACATGTGGTTTCAGATCTGATCCTCTGATTCGACTTGGACACATTTACAGCTCATGGCCTACTGCAAGCTCTCAAGCTCCTCCCTTACCAATAATGCTATAGTGTCCCTCCATACCTCAGATCTCATTTGTCACCTTCACGTATGGACGTGGTCGCTGTTAGCTCTTGAGTGTTATACTGAGTTACAAAAGTTTTTTCCATTCTTAATATCTTTTTCTTATACCTGTTAGTGTTTTTTTTATAACGGCTCTTATCCCTACACATTTCTCTAGCGTATCTAAACACTATTGTAGTAGTAAATTTTCCCTATCTGTCCGTCTTTACCTTTTACGGTAATCTTCCCTACCATTGTTGGTTGGTGGTTTTTTCCCTTTCTTCTTCTTTAAAAAAAAAAACAAAAAAAAAAACAACAAACTTTAATTTCGGAGCCCTTGGGTCCGAGGCTTCTGGGACTGCCTGTTTCAGATCTGAAGATGGTGGTGTCTTAGGATCCAATTCCTTATCTGAGTGTTGTAATGGCTTCAATGGTGTTGGAGCTGGACGATTTTCAGAGCTGAAGCACTGTTGTCGGCTCCAAGGTGCTAGAGTTGACTCCGAAGTGGTCATAACCTTCTGTGTCCCTCTGAGCTTTGACATTGGACTGCTTGGCTCAGTCATGTGCCTCGAGTGGGCTGCCTTTGGGTCAGAGGGAGCCGGTGGTATGGAAGCATCATGCCTTCTCGGCTCCATTGGCTTACTTCTTCCTTTGGTATTTTGCCTTTGAGGTAGTAGAGAGAGTATTCTCTTCTAGAATTCAGTCAGTTCCTTCCCCCTTGGATCTTCCATCTGGTTTCCAGATATCTTTATGCCATGAGCCTCATCAGTGTACCACACAGGGACAGCCAGTCCAGAGTCTCCAGGCCACCCAACAAGGTATCCTTTTTTCTTCTGATACTTCTGTGAAAGATCCCACTGAGGAAGTCCCTAGGAAGAGGAAGTCCCTAGGAAGAGAAAGTGTAAGAGGAGGCACTTAGACTCCCCTCAGGAGTCAATCACAGAAGATACTGATTTCGGTGAAGGGGAAGGGTCCCCAAGATCATCACCTGATGATGTCACCATTGGAGACATTTTGGAGATCCTTAAGCAAAGGGGTGGGTGGTGTACCGATAACCCTTCCCAAGGATGAGAAATCTAATATTCTTAGAGGCATTTGGGTCTGGCCCATCTACTTCCTGGATTACTCAGCCTGCTGATTGAGTTGATCTCTTGGCGGGCATGGAAGGAAACTAATTCTGTTGAGCCAGTCTCCAAGAGACCAGATAGGATCCTTGCATCACCCAAGGGGGAAAGAGATGTTGAGCAAGAGAGTACCAGTAGATGACGTGGTCATTGCGGTGGCCACTATGAAAGAACTCTGGTTCATTCTCCCTAACAGGGAATCTAGGATGATGGACAGATTTGGGAAGTATGTTTATGCTTCAGCGACATTTGCTGTTAGATTGCTGAAGTGTTTGATGCATTTTACCAGACTACAGAGGAATTTGCTTAAAGAGCTCTCCAAATCCCTCTCAGGAGCAGTAACTGCTGAGGCACAGACTTCCATTACATCACAGCTGGCTACAATAGTGTTCATTACTAATTTGTGTATGAGATTAATTTCACATGCAGCTGAATGTGCCTCAAGGGTGGCGGGTTCAGGTATTTCCATTACGCGACATGCTTGGATGTGCCTGTGTGATTTTTTTGAGTCTTTCAATTCCTTCTTTGTCAGTGCTGCTTTTGACGGAAGTTCATTGTTTGGCCCCAAAGTGAAAAAGACACTCTCCAGGTATGAGCAAGATGGTAAGACCCTGTTTGCAGTAGGGATACGTTTTTCAGCTCCTCAAAGAACCTTTTCCAGGAATCGATGAGGTGGTTAGAAAATGTGGTTGAAAAAATCCCAGGGTCCTTTCTGTGATCCACATGGAAATAGTTCCCCAGGGGCAGGGGGGGTGGAATCTAGTGGAAGATGCCTGCGCTGCAGAGGAAGCCTGCAGAAATAGGGGCTCAGAGATTCCTTCTGTGATAGACCCTATCAGCACTCCTGAAAGGAGGCCCGATTGTTTTACCACTGGGGGCAATCGGGGGTCGGCTATCCATGCTCCAGAGAGCCTGGCTAGACATTACAGAAGATACATGGTTGCAGAGGATTATTTCCAGAGATTGGGGTCCAAATAGACAGATAAGTCAGCAAGCAAAGGAGAGTAGTATTGCTAGAATTGAATTTATCCTTAAGTCTTGGTGAGTACCTTCATGAGGTGGACCTTGTTTTTCACAAAATCTCACCAAGACGACACTGGTATACAAGTAGAAGTAGGTTAAAACATAAAAAAAGATAGTTGGGTACACAAGACCCAGAATAAAAAAGTGCCCAATCCTGATAGGTGCACTGGTGCCAGGACTGAAAAAAAATGACAGTGTAGAATCCTCAAGACACGGAAGCATTACTACAATGGGGCTAGGCCAGGCACAGGAGGAGGATGTCCCCTGATCTAGAAGGAAGTAGCAGTCCATGAAAATCTCAAAAACTGATAGGCCAAAAAGGAGACATAAAGATGGTAGAGTGGACTGTTGAGGATAAGAAAGAAATTGTGTGTTGTTATTGTTGTGCAAGAAGCCCAGAATTTCTGGACAGGAGATGTACAAAACGATTGAGAGAAATTAGAGGAAAGAAAAATACTTCCACAAGAAAATAATGTCAGAAACTTTAAATAAAAATTTGTGTTCATTAATACAACACATTTATGAAAAACATTATATAGACCAAGAAACCTTGGGCCGTTTGGAAAAAGAAGCAGCTGAGGAAATGGGAAAGTATAAAGAACAAAATCGAGACTGGGCGCCGTAGTCGAAAACACATCTGACACAGATATCCTTCAGAAGGGTCTCACAGAAACGGATGACTGGTGCCAGAGCCATGGCCTAAAGTTAAATGCCAAAAAATGCATAGTCATACCCTTCGGGAAAAACAAGGTTACCCCTAGCTACCATATAGGTGGTAATCCTCTGAGCACAGAAGAAGTTATCAGGGACCTGGGGACCCAGGTTGACAGTAGCCTGTCATTCGACACCCATGTAGCTAAAGTAGTTAGGAAGACCTTCTACATTGCCCACCTTATCATGAAGGGATTCACATCTAGATCAAGGGAGGTCATAGTCTCCCTATACTCATCACTCATCAGACCAATGATTGAGTACAATGCCCCATTCGGAATGTATCTGACCCGACACTTGCAGCAGCTGGAGAGGCCACAAAGTTCCTCACCAAAAGGATAAAGGGTCTCAAAAATCTGTCCTATGCTGCCCGACTGAAAGAACTCCAGCTCTATTCAGTCGCCACCGCTCGCTCAGAGGTGACCTTTGCCTGACATACAAGGCCATGTCAAACCCAGATTTGATGAATATGCTTCACCTCAAAAAATCTAGATCCGTCAGAGCCACAAGGGCGAGAGACTTAAACCTCGACACGGCTATTAATAGGACATGCTGGAGGGATAGATTCATCACCCAAAGACTCCCTATGCTGTGGAACAAAATCCCGGTATATGTGAGGCAGAGCACTTCGCTGGCCTTGTTCAAGAGAAATCTTGACCAATGGATGGGAGATCGCAGATATACTCCAGGGATTACCTCAGTGTCACTGCTAGACAGAGGCACAGCAAAATAATGGGTATAGTTCCCCATACTAAAGGGGTGGCGTAAGCCACAAAACTATGGGCTAGGCTTATAAATGCCCTCGGGCAGATAGCCTAGTATGAACCTATGAACCTATAAAAAAGAAATATGGACATGGGAAAGAAAGAGATCTGATATGATGCAATATTTATGCAAAAGAGAAAGCTAAATTAATAGACACAAAAAAGGCAGCCCCAAAAGATATTCGAAGAGAAAAAGCTCACAGAGGGACTATAGAACAAAAGATTAACAAAGTAAAAGTTAAAAAAAATAGAGAGACGAAGTTAAGGAATTCTTGCAAAGTGAAAGATTTTGTGCAGAAAGTGTAACGCAGGTTACATTACAGCACAATAAAACAAGTCCCCAAAGTAAGGAGGAGCAGGAGAAATCTGAAGAAGAAATATGGACATGGTAAAGAAAGAGAGAATTAATATAGTGCAATATTTTATGCAAAGGAGAAAGCAAAACTGATCAATACAAAAAGAGCAGCATTGAAGATATTTGAAGAGAAATACAGGCAAAGGCATCGGGACATGAAATTTTTTACAATACAGACAATAAGAAAACAAAGAGCAAAAGTAGAAAAGATGATTGGTAATGGAGAAGTTAAAGAAATAGAAACTGAGGTTATGGATTACCTGCAAAGTGAAGGATTTAGTGTAGAAAATCTAACTGGGGTAACAGCAGGATAGAGCAATGGATCCCCAAATTAAGGAGAAACCAGTGGAGCAGGAAACACCTGATCAATTGCCATATGAAGATACTTTGGAGCCTTGCATAGGAAACCAGTACAAACGTTCGGTTGAAGTTATACAGCAAGAGAAGGAACAGGAAACTGTGGCAACTCTGATGTAGTCAATGTTGCGGATTGATAAGCCAATGGGCTCCCATGTGAAAGAGCAACGGATGACACAGGATGAAACTGAAGAGAATGTGGCAAAGGAAGATGCTCTGGAACTTTCTATGGAATGCCCTCAGGAAATGAAGAACAAAGATTGTGCCCTCAGTTTAGAATATAATGATCTAAGAGAAAAGTTGCTTGATTTTAGTAGAAATGGACAAACATGTCAAGATCAGTGAAAGAAATAAACTACAGAAGGTCCATAAAATCCAAAAAGTTAGAAGTTTGATAAAACAAATGACTGTAATTAAGACCATGGAGATTTATGTGGTAAGACAGAAGTAAATAGGGTGTATTACTCTGCAGCTAAATTAATAAACAGATAATCTTACCAGAAAACATGGGGTAGTAAGGAAAAGGAAGGGGAGTAATTGAATGCTTTCATGAAGGTATCTAATAGAGAAAACTATAAAGTAATTAAGACAGGAAGTGTCACTGTATCACTTATAGAGGAAGAGGGAACAGATCAACAAAAACACTGAAAGATACGATAAAAGCAATGTGCAGTATTAGATGTGCAGTATTAGAACAGATTAGGATCTATCGTGCACTATTGCAAATAATAAACTAAAAATAGCAGCACATGTAGAAAAACTCGGAAGATATGCAAATAAATATAAAGGAAAAGTAGAAAATAAGCAATTTATTGATGACCCAAAAAAGTTTTATAGAGAATTGGGAAATGAGGCAAAAGGAATTGAAACGCGACCAAAAAAAGATGCAATAGATACATTTGGGAGAAATATCTATGAAGATCCTGTGGAACATAACAAAGATGCGAAATGGATAGAAGTAAAAGAAAGATTAATAAGTTCAAATTACAGGATATGAAATGGGATGAAGTAATGGCCAGAGAGATTGAAATAAAGTTTAGAAAAGCTTGTAATTGGAAAACTCCAGGCCCAGGTACAGTGTCTAACTTCTGACTAAAAAGTATTGGCATTCTTATATGAAGACTTGGCCATGAGTAAGAACTGTTTATAGGCGCACCCCAAACAGACACCAGCCTGGTCAACAACAGGAAAAACAATACTGCTACATAAGAGTGAACCTGCAAACTCCTAAAAACCATAGAGCAATAACTTGCCTTCCACCAACGTATAAGCTATACACTGGAATTGAGGCTGACCGTTTATAGTCATTTAGAAGAAAACTCAGTCGTGGCAGTAGAACAGAAGGATGATAATAGAAAATCATATGAACAAAGATCATTTGTTAAATAAAGTCCATAATGGAGAACTGTAAGAAGGGGAATAATGTAAGTACGGCATGGACAGACTACAAAAAAAAGCATTTGACAATATCCCACATGCATGAATAAGAGTGCTTAAAAATGTACACTGTTCGATTATATTACAGTGACCATGAAACAGTGGCAAACCACTTTGTGGTTAAGCCATGGTAAAGGACAAATTATTATTCCAAGGTTAAAAGTTCAAAGGGGAATATTTTAGGGTGATTCTGTCACTGTTGCTCTTTTGTCTTGCCCTTAACCCATTAAGCTGTCTACTTAATAGATTAGTTCATGGCTACAATTTGGCTACCAGAAAAAAACAAAGTGTAAAGACTTAATCTTCTTTTTGTAGATAATTTAAATCTGTATAGTTCATCAGATGAGGAATTGAAAACATAACTGCAAGTGGTCAAAACTTTTTCAGATGAAATAAAAATGGCATTTGGTCTTGATAAAATCAAATGCAGAAGCAGTCTTTAAAGCAGGAAAGCTTCACTACCAAGAAAACATCAGTTTGGGACAGAAATGTGATCTAAAAGAACTTGAGCAAGGAGTGTATAAATATTATAGCAATAACCCATGCCTGGGTGTGGGTAATGCGGGATTTACCCATGGTTGGCATGGTTACCAAACAAAGACAACCATGGGTAAATCCCGCATTACCCACACCCAGAAGTGGGTTATTGCTATTAAACTATGACATTATTTAAGAAAAGAAATAATTACTTTTCTTAAATAATGGCATTGTATAATGCCTCTTTGCTGCCCTTCCACAGCTGGCTGGTATCCGCTGCAGTTCTGATGTACTGCGCGTGCCTAATTTAACTTTTTTACCCCTGCCGCACTGACGTCAGGGAAGAGGCGACAGCAACCGATGCCGGACCAAGACTTTGGAACTTGGGCCAACTGCGGGTCGCCTGCCAGCAGGATAACCCAAGTGTAATGATTGCAACAGTGAATACACTCGAACATCTACATTTATGGTAGGTACACAAATGTACTTTTTGTGATAGTAAAGCCAGGCAGTGTCTCTGAACTTGAGGATTTGTTTTCATTACTGAGCCAGGGGTTTGTAGAGGTTCTAACCTTGATTTTGCACAATGGAGCAACAGTGTCTAGGTGATGTAGAAATATGCTACAGCCTGGTAAAGTGAGATGGTTTTTAGGGGGTCCAGTCACAGTTATAGAGTAAAGTGTTGAGGACCTCAGGAGAGACTTTTTTGTGTTTCTAGTGGATATATAGTTAGTGGTTTTGCATATGCTTGTTCTTCTACATATAAAGTATATTATGTTGTGGTCACTTAAGGTGTCTGGGAGACTCTGTGTGAGGGTACACTGTGGGGTTGTTTGTTAGGACCGAGTCAAGGATGGATTCCCTTTTAGATTTTTTATCATATCTAGTTGGAATTTGGACTAGCTGCTGGTAGCCATGGAGATTTATTAGATTACTTTGTGGTTCTGATATACAGGTGAACCAATCTAGGTTGAAGTCCCCCAGAATAAGGGTTTCTTGTGAGTATGTGGAAGAACACCAGGATAAGAAGTCTTCAAGGCTAGCAGGTGTATTACCAGGTGGAATATAGATCACAATTGTGGTGATGACCTTTTTAGGGTGAAGTTGAAGTTGTGAGATAAGTATGTCCCAATTATTGGGGGAGGGGTAGGAGTTTGGTAATTGATGGACAGTTAAGTTGGACTTGTACAGTAAGGCAGTTCCACCCCCTTTACGAAGTGGTCTGTCTTGTCTAATGATATTGTAGCCGGTAGGGAGAACTTCTGAGTTAAATATGTTTTTATTTAGCCAGGTTTCTGTTGAAGCAACTATGTCTGGGGAGTAGTGTGCTATATGAGAATTCTTCAGTGGACCCTGGCAACTCAGTGGTCCATTCTTTACCAGCTTTTGTCCACCCAGATCAAAATAATTCAGGCATGCAAAAGATATTTCGGGTAGTGGAATTGCTCAGATCAAATTTCACAAGGCCGCCCTTTAATACTTCCTCAGATTTGGTTACCCTTCCTGTGGCATCATCTAATTCATCCTCCTTGGATCCTGGATCCAATTCCAGATATTTTGTCTCATCTGATAGACATAATTCATCCAGACATTTTTGACCTAAAGTTGACTGCATGGTTTCTCAGTTCCACTGATAGCTAGACAACCCAGGCTGTCCTCCCCTGCCCATCACATCCTGTTGTCTTCCCACAAAACATCCACTAGAAAAATTTGCAAATGTAAATGGAAAATATTTGTTGTTCGGGATCAACAGAAGACCATTGACCCCTTTTAAGTGCCGGTACCAAAGGTTCTCAAATTTGTGGCTACTATTTTTAATTAAGTGGCTAGATCAATAGTTAAAGTACGTTTGGCTGCTATTTCTAATTTTCGTGTCAGAGTTGACCATTCTTCCTTAGCTTCATCGCGACTATGTAAGACATTTATTAAAGGAACCTTTTTACTGAAAACTCCCTTTAAAGATCTTACTTACCGTGGGATTTGAACCTAATCTTACAAGCCCTGACTCCGTCACTAGTTCACATTTAGCAGCAGGTTCAAATAAAGTTTTTAACTTGGAACACAGTATTTCTGTAGCTATTACATCAGCTAGGACAGTTTCAGAACTGCAAGGATTATCTTCTAAATCCCCTTACTTGATTTTTCATAAAGATAGAGTGTCTTTTGAAGCAACCCATCTTTTATTCCTGTGGTGATAGCAGGATCCTACATTAATCAATCCATTAACCTTCCAGTCTTCCCAATTTTCTCCAACAAAGGGGAATACGTTTTGCATTTGTTGGACATTTACAGACAATTACATTTACATCTGAAAAGAAATTAGAAATTCAGAAAGTCAGATCAATTATTTGTCTTGTGTAATTTTCAGATTGTGTAAGCCAGTTACCAAAATAACTTCAGCTAAGTGGCTAACCGATTGCATTTCTTTTATCTACAATAAATTTAGTTTGTCCCTGCAAAAACCTTTGAGTACTCATTCAACTGATCCATTGCGACCTCTTCAGTATTTCTGTCCATATACTCCATGGATGATATTTGTGATGCAGCCACTTAGGCTAGTCCTCATATTTTTATTGTTCATTACAAAGTTGATCTGGTTCTAAAGAGCAGCCTTTGGCTCAACAATACTCAGGAATATCCTTAGAGTCCACCCAAGATTCAAGTAGCTGGGGACTCTATCCCACATGTTGAGGAATGAATGAAAATTGACAGCATCAGATAAAGAAGTTATGTGCTTACCATAATGATCCATGTGTATTGTCCATTTTAATTCTTCCTCAACTCTCCTCCCTCCATCCCTCTACCTTTTGTGGTTTGTGACTTCTGGAAGAGCGAGAGGAAACCAGAGGAACCAAAGCTTCTTTTCTGAGCTCCAGGTAGTGGTTTCTCATGTATACGTTGTTTAGAAATAAAAAAAAATGCAGCAAATAAGATCTGAGGTATGAAAAGGGGGACTATAGCATTGTGGGTAAGGGAGGAGCTTGAGAGTTTGCAGTAGGCCACAAGCTGTAAAAACCGGCCGAGACAGATCCGAGGATTGGATCAGAATCCACATGTTGAAGAATGAGAATGGACAACACAGATGGAACATTATGGTGAGTATATAACTTCTTTTTATGGAGGGGGCACACCCCATCAAGATTATAGACCTTATGGAACTTATAGCATGGTCTAAGTGCTCAATCTGTTCCAAAGCCACAGTATCGTCTGCAGTTTTCAGATTACTCTTCCCTATTTGTCTTCTCTGGTGGTAGGGGTGGGGGTTAACTTTTTGAGTATGTTGAAGTGGTAGGCCTGTTGTGGTACTGCTTAAACAAATAGTTTCTGAAGTTTCTGTTGTGCATCAAATCTCGACACTTTGCCAGTAGACAGTGCAAAAAAACCTGCAATGCAGCATTTCTGTCTTTGAAAGAAGGTTTAACTAATGAATGATATTTTCCTAAACTGTAAGGATAGCTTTATTTTTGGTTTCATGCACATTATGCAGACTCTTTTTGTCTTCAGTACAGCTTTTATTTTATGGCATTGCAGCCTGGTATATAATATTTATCTATAAATATTTGCCAGAGAGGATTTTTTTTATTTTGTTTTCATGTGGAATAGTACAGTAGTACAAAGATTAATCTACATACAGGATCATTAGTATTCAAGAACAAGCATGCTGATTGGACAGTTCAACCAGCATGCCTGTTGTAAAAGTGAGCATATACCAACAGAAAAAAGTCCAGCCACTAAAGTATCACTGAGTGGCCAGACTTTCTATTAGTATATGCATTGTATATCAAGGACATAGTAAAATATGAAAAAAAAAATGAGGTGCATTCTGCAAAGCTATAAGAAACAGAAACATACCAGATTTTCCTCATCTTTTTTTGTGATGTCCATCATAAAATTTTCTAATTTCTTAATAGTATTAATAAATGCATCAGAGATCTTTTTTATTGCTTCTCTTGTACTGATATACTAGTCCCATACGCATATCCAGTACGTCAGTGAGGCGAAGACAATGCGGATGGCAACTAAAATGCCATTATACAAACACATTATTTAAGAAAGCAATTTCTTTCTTAAGTGTTATTGTATGATAGCAATAATCCATGACTCTGTGTGGGTGTATCACAATTTACCCACGGTTGGTTCTCCCATGTGATCAAACCACAAAACCCTTGGGTAAATCCTGGTATACCCACACACAGTTATGTATTATTACGTGTTATTTATTTATTTATTTTGCAGTGCTTGGTTTTGCAGTTCAGTTCCTGGAGTCGGTGCCTTCTGTGCATATCGGGCATGTCCTTATGGGTTTTCTTTAGAGGCTTTGCTATCATCTGACTTTTCAAAGACATAGATGTAGGCGAATTGTTGATCATCTAAATTACCTGCAGTGTGCATCTAGTGATAGACTTGTATCCCATCCAGGATAGTTTCTCTGTCTAATGCCTGTTTGCTGAGATAGTCTTCTGCTCATTCGTTGTTCTGAATAGGATGAGCCGAGTTTAGGGAATTGGTAGGTGGTAGTACATAAGTAAAATGTCAATGTATTTCTTTTATATGTCCTTCCATTTCATTGTTGCAGGACTCTAATCATGAGGGATTCCTTGCCAAGGGTGGCCCAATTTCGGCTAGTATACCAAAGCCTTTAGGTTGTTATTGATAAACCATACATCACACATATGCTCCCCATGCAAGGCATAGGACATAAAGGTGAGGTCCGGAAGTATCATCCTTAGAGCTTTTTTGATGCCAATCCAAACACCATCTTTGGTCATCAGTCTGATCCCTCAAGTCGTTGCTGGTTGCCTAGCTATTCAGATAAGTGCTGCATTGGGGTTTTTTGACTTATCCTTTTTTGCTTTTAGAATTTGTGTTGGTGTTGGGTTTCATGTCATCCAGAAAGGGTAAATGCCAGTGTGGGAGACAGATTCCTTATAAAAACCATCATGAGCAGTGCTTGTTTTGTTTAGAAGCTTCTCACAACCGTACGTCCTGTATTATTTATCAGGCTTTTGTTTCAAAGATCTTACGTAGTCGTCTTTCTCTCTCACCATTTATCTTGAAAACCAGTGTCTAAACCTTTTAATGAAAGACCCAATGGAGGACACTTCCCAACCTGAGGGCCAGCTGTCTTCAAAGGAGGAGGCCAAAAATGTCAGGTCAGAGTCTTCAGCTGTGCCTCCTTTACCAGATGTGAGGCTGGTGAAAGCCTGGAGGATCATCTGGTTTCTGGGCTGGATTCCTCTACCGCTACCAGTTCAGTGGCTGGCATAGATTCTGGCACATCCTCCGAGGCCTTGTACACATTTCCTTTGGATGCTCAGGGGGAACTGCGGCTGATTATCACCTTACCCAGAGAGATTCCTCAGATACTGGTTAGGGAGGAAATCCCAACTACGATTGTTGACTGTAGGCCAGCGTCGGAGCTTTCTTCTTTTCATAAGGTAGACATCCTTTTAAAAAAGAAGCAAAAGACAAAACATATTTCTTCTGCTTCCAAGGACCCTCAAAGTGAATGGCAGCATTTTACACAGGGTTTGTTCAATGCTCTTATGGCCTTGACACTTCCTCAAGGGGTCTCTGTCCCGGCTCCTCCTTGGTTTTCTTCCCCTCTCAAAAGGTATAGAGTTCAGAATTCCTCTGAAGAGGAAGAGGATTCTGATGAGGAATGCCTGGCCTACTCTACCCAGATTCCTTCCCCTTTAGATTATGGTTCTGAGGAAAACTTTACTAAAAGCGCACCTAAAAACATGCTGGCTATGCCCTTGCAACTCCCACTCTATCACCCACCCCATCCAACCACTACCTTTCTTTCCACTCCACTAACTACCTTGATTATAGCAAGCTCAGATGCTCATAAGCCTAGTACTTATTATACAGCAGGAACTTCTTATTGTAACATTTGTTAATGTCTGTTATGTACTTCACAGATAAAGATTCAAGTTGTCTACTGATGTACTATGTTCTTCATCTGTAAATATGTTGTAAGTAATTGCCATGTTAAATTGTTAATCGCTATGTAATCCAATGTAACTACTGCCTGTTTATTTTAACTGTGCAGCTTTTCTCCCCAGGCCTCCGCTGAAAATGGACCTATGTCCAGTTGGACACTCCCAGTCAACAAATGTAAATAAATAAATAAAAAAGGAGTCTGCTAGTCTTGAATCTCCATTTGAGGAGATTTCCTTTGGGGATGCCATTGCCAGGATGATGGAATTCTTTAAATGGGATTGTTCCCAAGTTTCTGAAATGCAGAGGAGATATGAGCTCCTTCAAATGGAATCTTCTAGACCTTCTGTTGTTCCTTCTGTTTTGGCTGCTTTATTGGATGCCTTTCTTCTGCATCTCAGGCCCCAGACTCTCAACACCCTGCTCCTAAAAATAACATGTAGGTTTTATAAAGTACCTAATAACTGTAAGTTTCTTTATAAGTGTCCATCTGCTGATCCTTTGGTGGTTTCTGTGGCATCCAACATACCTTCTAAATTTCTGCCTGATAAAGACAGCATGACTGTGGAAAGGCTGGATAAAAAGGTTTATAGTTAGCCACTGTATCCTTTTGGGCTGTTAATTATCAGACTCATATGACCAGATATGTTTTGGCTGTAGTTTCCCAGGCTTGCCAGGTTATTTATGACCTTCCTGATTTTGAGGGAAAGACTTCTGCCTTGTCTCTGTTAAGGGCCTTTTCCCAGGTAGCTCGCCATTCCATTACATGTAGTTAAGATACAGCAAATCCTACTTCTAGGCCTGCTGCTTCTGGCTCTGTGTTGAGAAGATATTCCCGGCTTTGACTTCAACCTCTGCCTGATGATATTAAGGTTAAGTTAATGGATGCTTATCTGGACAACAGATGTATGTTTGGTGCTGCTGCAGCTGATATATTCAATTCCCTGTAGGAGAAAGGTAAATAATTACAAGATCTGAAACATATTTTTGTTTCCTCTGTGCCAAAGTTGCAGAGAAGCTATCCTAATTAACCAGCCTTTGTTAGAAGACAGTTTCATCCTCCTCCTAAAGGCAAGAAGGATGGTAGGAGTGTTCCCCAGCTATGTCTGCACAGAACCGTTTTGCTCAGATGCCTTCCTTTCCTGATAAACCAGGCGCTGTCTGGCTACCCGATTCTTCCCAGCCACATTCCTCTCTCACATCATCTTTCTCTGTCTCTTCCTGTTTGGTTAAGCATAACCCAGGATTCATGGGTTCTTTCCATTATTCGCCAGGGGTATTCCATGGTTTGGAAATCTCATCCCCCCTTCATGGTAATTCCTCAGCCACCTCGAGACCAGTTTAGCTCTTTTCCAGTGGTGCCTCAAGGTCTTTTGATTCCGGGAACTAGTTAAGAGGTTCCAGCTGCTCAAATGGGGGAAGGGGTTTTATTCCAGAATGTTTTGGTTCCCAGGAAAGAGGGCACTTGGAGACCCATTCTGGATCTTTCTCATCTGAATACTTTTCTGAAGGTTACTTCCTTTCAAATGTTATCCCTTCAGACTTTGTTTCCTCTACTGCTTCCTCAGGTTTTTATAATTTCTCTGGATCTCAAGGATGCTTACCTCCATATCCCTATTCATCCCCTTTTCAGGAAGGTTTTACATTTCTCTGTTGCTTTCTGGCATTTCCATTCTCTGCTTTGCCCTTTGGCCTCTCTATTACCCCAAGAATGTTCACCAAATGCCTAGCTCCTGTGATTGCTTTTTGCAGGCTCAAAGGCATTCAGGACTTTCCTTATGTAGATGACCTGATTATTCAAGCCTTCTCTCCAGAGATTCTTTTATAGAACCTTCAGTGGGTCATCACTCGGTTGCAAAGCCTGGGGTTCATGGTAAATTTTTAAAAGTCCTTCCTGTCTCAGTCAAGGGATCATGTTTTCTGGGATGCAGTATCCAGACTGTTCCTATGTTATCATCCCTACCTCCTGCCAAGGCTTTGACTTTGATTTCCTTTTTTCAGTCTTTACTTCCCCTGACCTTTATTTCAGTCAGGGAATTTCTAAGGGCTCTGGATTCATGGCATCTACCAACCCCCATGCTTTCCTTCACCAGATAGCACATGAGAAAGCTTCAGTGGTTTCTAAAGTCAGTTTGGCTTCAGCATGCTAATCCTCCAGAGTTTCCAGTCCATCTTCTTCCATGTCTAAAGTTTGAATTTCAGAGGTGGGTTCACCAACTGACTTTGAATCCAGGCCTTCACTTTCAACCCTCGCTTCCCTCTCAGGAGCTGTTCACAGATGCCTCAGATGGGGAGCTTCCTTTGAAAACCTCAAGGTGCAAGGCCTTTGGTCTCCTCAGCAACAGAAGGAGCATGTCAATGTCAAGGAGATGAGAATTCTTCCACTGGCACTCACTGCTTTTCATCCTCTGTTTTCTCCAGGGCCTTTATAGATCTTTTCAGACACCACTACAGTGATATTGTATGTCAACTAACAAGGGAGGGGGGAAGACAAGGTCCGATCTGCTTTGCAGATTGGTACTCCAGGTTTGGGAGTATGTGATTCGGTACCAAGTCACACTTCAGGCAGTGTATATTCCTTCAAGTCCGAATTTTGTGTCAGAATCCCCGAGCAGATCCGTAACACAATCTCACCAGTGGATGTTTCACAGGGATGTGTTTCTGGACATTATCCACCAGTGAGGTATTCCTCAGGTAGATCTCTTTGTTTCCCCTCTGAACAGGCACCTTCCTCAATTTTGTGCCAGGACTCCTTGTCCTCTGGCTTGGAAGGTGGAAGCCATATCATGTTTCTTTACATCTTCCCTCCCCTTCCTCTCATTCCAAACATCCTGTGCAAGATAAAACAGGATGCTCCCAAAATCTTGCTGGTGACTCCCTTTTGGCCCAGACAGCATTGGTTCTTTCTTCTGCATTTAGCCAAGGGCAGTCATCACAAGCTGCCTTGCAGGGTGGCTCTTGTCACCCAAGACAAGGGATCTCTTATCCATCCCCACCTTTCCACGCTTCAGCTGACACCATGGGTGCTTTGGGTTCCTCAGGAGTCCAGGAAACCCACTACTAGGAAATCCTACTTGTCCAAATGGAAGAGGTTTCCAGTTTGGTTCTTTCTTCTTTGTGTGAATTGCTCATTGCTGTGTTGGTATATTCTTCCATTCAAGCCCACCTAAGATATTTCTGCTTGTCTGCTTTTAACTCCTCCTTTGTTCTCTAAGTTCAAGGCCAAACAGTTTTTTAAATGTTTCCTTCATATTAGACCTTCCAGGAAGCCTATTCCTCCTTCCTTAGATCTTAATTTTGTTTTGGAGAAATTGACTCGGGCTCCTTTTGAGCCTGCAGCTTCAGCTTCCTTACAGCATTGTTCATGGAAGACTGTTCTTTTGTTGGGCCTTACTTCTGCCAGATGGGTGTCTGAGCTACAAGCCCTTATGGCTGTTCCTCCTTTTTTAGTTTTTCATAAGGACAGAGCATCTCTTTGTACCATTCCATCTTTTATGCCTAAGGTGGTGAATGAGTTGTTTCTTAATCAGTCTTTTAATTTGCCCACTTTTTCCCTTCTCCGCAGTCAGTTAGTGAGAAGGGGTTACACACTTTGGATGTGTATAGAACTCAGATTTTATTTGGATAAAACTAAAGATTTTAGAAAATCTGGTCAGCTTTTTGTTTCTTTTCATCCTAGATCATTAGGTCTGTTGGTTTCCAAGCAGACTGTTTCCTCTTGGATTTTGAAAGCCATTTATTTTTATTATTCTTATGGTAAGAGCCTTCCTTATGTGGTTAAGGTGTATTCTACTAGGACTATGGCTTCTTCTGGTGCTTTTTTCAAGGGTTTGGATACTAATTCTGCCCTTGGGGCAGCTACTTTGTCTTCAGTGCATACCTTTACCAATCATTATAAGTTGGATTTCATATCCAGGGCTAGATCTGGTTTTGCTATGGCCATTCTTCATGGGTTCCTAGAAGGTCCTGTTGGCCCTTCCTCTTCCCTGTCTTCTTCCTGAGCTTTTGCAGTCTCCCTCATGTTTAGAGTGCTGTAACAGTGAAATGGAAGGACATAGTACAGTTGTGTAAAATCTTACCAAAACTGTAGATGTCCTTCTCTTCACTGTTAGTGTTCGCTCCCTCCCTCCTCCCCCTGCTCTTTTGTTTAGATGTGTATGTTACCCTCTGGTATCCTAAGACTGGGTTCCTCCTGGGGCTGTTAGTTCTGAGGATGATGTATCTGGACATCATCTGCACTGTACGCAGGGAGCATACATGTGACGTGCAGCATATCAATAATAACTTAAAGACTTTGATATACTGGCTGGACGTCGGGCAGCCCTTGGCAGGGATCCCCCGTGTTTAGAATACTGCTGTAGTGAAGAGGACATTTGCTGTTATGGTAAGATTTTACACAACTATACTTTTTGGATTTTCTTCGTGTTTCACTGTTGCAGTCATTACACTTGGGTTATCCTGCTGGCAGGTTACCTGCAGTCGGCCTGAATTCCAAAGTCTAGGTCCGGCATCTGCTGCTGTCGCCTCTTCCCTGACGTCAGTGTGCCAGGGGTATAAAAGATGCAGCCGACGCCATTTTCTTCAGTCTTTTTGCCGCGCGGTGCCCAAAGCAGAAGCAGTTCGCAAGTGCCGGTCAGCCGACTCCTGAGATTTTCATGTTCGAATTTCAGATCCAAAGTCTTCATTAAAAGCTAAGTACCCCATTGGGAAAAACTTTTTTCTTGCTCCAGACCAATGTCAGAAAAAGTTAATAATTGTATTTCTTGTGGGAAGCAAATTACCTCATAAGGATTTTCATTCTTACTGTATTCCTTGCCTAGGCCCTGACCAACAACGTTGCTTGTTGTCTTTTTGTGCTAGATTTAACCAGCGCACTATAAAGCGCCGGTACAATTTTGCATTTCACTATTTTGGCAGAAGACTTAATTACATGATGCCGTCGGATAGCCAACCGACTACTGCAATTCACAAGAAACGCAAGGAAAAAGAAAAGGACAGGCATCCGAGGTCTAAAACCGACGACGAGGCTTCTTCTAAGCCACTCACTGGTTCAGCCCCTGACGCCCACTACTTTGGACCCGCAGGCCGCAATAGACTCCCACGTGGAGTCGCCTAGGCCGCTGGAAGCTCAAGGTATTGGACGTTCGGAAACTATTCCCTCAGATGGGTCCGGAGCTGCTTCTGAGGGTGTTTTCAGACCTACTCAATTGTACATTAAAGCAACTCCAACTACAAAGGCAAAGACTAAAGCATCTTTAAAGACAAAGAAACAAGTACAACAGCCTCATGGTCAGACCTCCATGCCCAAAAAACAGATGCTCAAAATGGCCGAAGACTTAATTACTGTGATCAGGGGTTCCCATCACCCTCCTGATAAGAGGCCTAGGCAAGACACAGAATATGACTCTTCAGATCAGGTTTCCATTTCTTCAGATTCCTCTTCTGATCAGGAATACTCTCTTCCTCCCTATGAGGATCTGATGCTGAAGAATCTATCCCTTCAGCCTCTCCTCCTGAGGATTATTCTTTTGGGGAAACATTGCATACTATGAGGGAACATTTCCACTGGGAGAGCCAAGATTATTCTGAATCTAAGAAAAGGCTCAGGGACTTCCTTTTACTCCCACAGCACAGGCCCCTAGCTATTCCGCCTGTGTTAGACATTGTAGATGGTGTATTTTCATAGTCCAGTCTGACCCCTGACTCCTTACCTCCAGCTCCTGTTAAGCCGAACAGGTACTACAGGGTGCCTGACTCTCATAAATTTCTTTTCAAAAACCCTGCTGCTGACCCAGAAACTATTTCTCAGAGTCCCAAAGCGGTCAAGGCATCCACTACAAAAAACCCTACCCCCTCCGACAGGGATTCTAGGGCATTATACAGATGGGGAAAGAAGATTTACACCTCTGCCACCTTGGCTATAAGGGCTTTAAATTGCCAGTTTCATATGCTCAAATATCAGCAATATATTATGTCACTGCTTAAACAGAAAATGTTGATAACTTCTGAAGGTGCAGAAAACAAAGAAATGCAGGATTTATTGCATGCAGCTGAGCAAGTTGGAAAGCATACTTTGCAATGTGGTTTTGATTCTTTGGAGGCCTCCTGCAGGGCCGCTGTCACGGGTTCTGTCATTAGGAGGCATGCTTGGTTAAAGGAACAAAATTTGCCAGATCGTGTTAAAGTAAAATTATTAGATGCTCCATTACAGCATGATACTTTGTTTGGTGTTAAAGCAGAAGAGGTGTTAAAGAAAATGGAGGACAAAGCTAAATCTATGCAAACAGTCAAGGATTTCGTACAGGTACAGCCTCCAAGATTTAGCAGACACTGGCCTACAAAGAACTGGTCCTTTCCAGTGTCAGACAGACCACAAAGGGGCAGATACAGATGCCCAAGAGGCAGCTCCCAGCCCCAAGGTTCGTACAGGTCTAAACAATGGGGTGCTTCTACCTCCAAAAGTGGAGAAGACAAATCACAGCCTTACAGGAAACAGTCCCAATGACTTCCCCCTGCCTGCGCCAAGCACTTATCTTCTGGCAGCACCTTTAGGGGGAAAACTAGCACTTTTTTCTCAAAATTGGCACATAATAACCCAGGACAAATGGGTCTTAGACATAGTGTCACAGGACTACAAGTTTCACTTTCATACCCTGCCAAGGGCAAACGGTTGGCCAGACCTACCAAAAAACCAATGGGCAGAGGCACAAAAACAAGTCTCATCCCTCATGGACATGACGGCCATTCAACAAGTACCAGAACAAGAGCAGGGACAAGGATTTTATTCAAGACTGTTCTTGGTACCCAGAAAGGACAAAGCCTGGAGACCAGTACTGGACCTATCTATTCTAAACACATATCTGGATGTACCAAAATTCAAAATGTTGACCTTACAGCAGCTTCTGCCCATGCTGGGCAAGACAGCTTGGCTTGTGACTTTAGACCTAAAAGAGGCATACCTGCATGTTCCAATCAGACCAACATGCAGAAGATACCTCAGATTCAAAGCTGGCTCAATGCACTACTAATTCTCTGCACTGCCCTTTACTTATCTACTGCGCCCAGGGTCTTCACAAAGTGCCTGGCACCAGTAATTGCATTCTGCAGACAAAGAGGAATACAGATATATCCTTACTTGGACGACTGCCTCATACAAGCAGCGAACAAGGACGTTCTACTACAGCATCTGGCATTTGTAAAGAGATTACTAACATGCCTAGGGTACACAGTCAACGAACAAAAATCAAAACTAGTACCCTCTCAAGAGATAATATTCCTGGGTGCAAGCTTAAATACAACTGCCCAGATGGCTTATCTCATGCCAGACAAACAAAAGCAACTGACTACCTATTTCAAACTGTTGGCAACAAAGGCCCAGTTGTCTGCAAGAAAAATTCTGCAGGCTTTGGGCTTCATGGCATCCTGCATTCTACTAATTCCATATGCAAGACTGCATATGAGGAAACTTCAATGGTACCTAAAAAGTGTTTGGACTCAGCATTGCCACAGCCTGGAAACAATAATTACTATCATTCCCTGCCTGCAACAGGAGTTTTGATGGTGGGCGAATGCCTGTCACCAGAACAAGGGACAGCCATTCACCTTACCCCCAGCCAGGCAGACATTGACAACGGATGCTTCAGATTATGCCTGGGGGCACACATGGCAGGAAGATGTATTCAAGGCACATGGTCTGCCAACCAAATGCATCTACATATCAATCAAAAATAGATGCTATCTCTTCAGAATGCCCTGACAGCCCTCAAGGACCTACTTCATCCGGGACAACTACTGATAGACAGACAATACTATGGTCATGTGGTCTATGGTCATGTGGTATATAAACAAGCAGGGAGGCACTCATTCTTACCCCCACTGCCGACTAGCCATGACTTTGTGGGATACAGCATTGACTTAGCAAGTACATCTGCAGGCACAATTCCTGCCAGGAAAGATGAATACTCTGGCAGACTAACTAAGCAGAAACCTCATGGATCCCCATGAGTGGAAATAGGATACACAAGTCTTCAACATGATAACAAGGAAATAGGAATGCCCGGGCATAGACCTATTTGCCTCTCCTCACAACTGCCAACTAAAGAGATTCTGCACAAGGACTTATCACAGACAAGCATGGAAAGTGGATGCCCTATCTTTCAGCTGGAAAACCTTAACAGTATATGCCTTTCCTCCACTGCCTCTCCTCCCCAAGGTACTCCTAAAGGTCAGACAAGAGAAGCCAAAAATGATACTGATTGCCCCAGACTGGCCCCACCAGTACTGATATCCAATCCTAAGGAACTTGTCTCAATGCCCAGCCTGGACCTTAACTCAAATACCTCACCTACTGTCCCAACAAAACAATCAGATCCTGCACAGCCAACTCAAGACCTTAAATCTGGCAGCATGGCGGATAATGTAGTCATACAAAACACACCTCTCACTAAAGCGGTGATGGATGTCATTTTGGAGGCCAGGAGGCCTAGTACTAAAAAATCTTATGCTGGAAAATGGAAGAGATTCTGTGCCTGGAACCACGCACAAGGAATTGACACAGCAGTACCAAATATTCCTCAGATTTTGCAATACTTAACTGAGATGCTGGACAAAGGCCTATCCTTTTCATCAATTAAAATTCATGTCTCTGCCATTTCGGCTCATTACAATACAGAGCCACCAATCTTTTCTCATCCTTTGTTAAGGCAATACCTCAGAGGAGCCAAAAACTTAAGGCCTCCAAGGGGATCACCAATACCTGCATGGGACCTCAATTATGTTTTGGAAAAACTCACTCTGCCCCTTTTGAGCCAGCCGCTACAGCTGATATAAAGTTTTTATCTTGGAAAACAGCTCTGCTCCTAGCAATAACCTCTGCAAGACGAGTCTCAGAGCTACAGGCACTCATGACTGTGGAACCTTTTATCATTTTTTATCCAGACAGGGTTTCTCTGAGGACAAACCCGACATTTATGCCTAAGGTAGTGTCCAGTGTGGCCCTTAACCAAACTATTCATCTGCCGACTTTTTATCCAAACCCACAAAATAAGGGGGAGAAAATTCTGCATTCTTTGGACATACACAGACAGCTACGCTTCTACTTGAACAGAACCAAAGCTTTCAGAAAGACTGAGCAACTACTAGTGGCATATGCTGCAGGATCACAAGGAAAGGCTATCTCAAAGCAGACTATTTCAAATTGGATAGGCCACTGCATTCGTTTCTGCTATTCACAACATGGCAAGCCAGTGCCTAAGGGCATTAGGCCACATTCAACCAGAGCAGCAGCCACTTCAGCAGCCTTCCTTAGGGGAGTACCAACCAAAGACATTTTAGAGGCTGCTACCTGGAGTTCAGTGCACACCTCTACAAAGCACTATCATTTACCACTCTACTCTAAATCCAGGGCAGGCTTTGCCCCTGCAGTTTTGCAGGGCCTCATAGCCGCGTCTAGTGCTATTTAGCTCCAGCCTCCCAACCATAGCTTTGGGATTCAACCCAAGTGTAATGACTGCAACAGTGAAACACGAAGAACATAGTACAGTTGTGTACACTTACCATAAATGTAGATGTTCGAGTGTATTCACTGTTGCAGTCCAGGTTACCCACCCACCATCCCCCATATCTTTGCTGCAACTTATCTGCTCTTCTCTATTCTATACAGCCTATGTGGTGTATTTGCTTGTAGATGAAGATATAATATTTTTTGGTGCATGCATGTTTTATTGGCATATTTTTAGCCTACCCTTTTGGGGGCACCTGGCATCTAGGGCAAGAAAAACTGAAGAAAATGGCGTCGGCTGCATCTTTTATACCCCTGGCGCACTGACGTCAGGGAAGAGGCGACAGCAGCCGACGCCGGACCTAGACTTTGGAATTCAGGCCGACTGTGGGTAGCCTGCCAGCAGGATAACCCAAGTGTAATGACTGCAACAGTGAATACACTCGAACATCTACATTTATGCTAAGTCTACACAACTGTACTTTTTACTGGCTATAGAAAAGCAGTTATATATGATGTTTCTTAGATTTTACTACATGATAGAGCATTTCATGTGTATACCATTCTGTCTTGAACTCACAGGGAAAATTACTGTTTCTGCATTAAGTTCTTTGAATTATTTATTGTGAATTTGTCATGAAGGCATCGCCTGCTCCATTCTTGTCTAATTAATTTTGCCAGAGGTGTGAAACTTGTTTGTATAAGGCTGTTTTTCATTTCTTTTTCTTTTGATTGTTTTAGAAGAAAAGGTTTTTGCCCCAGCTGTACTCCAGAGCAAATGCTTTAACTGTTGAAGTGTCTAAAAGCCATTTGAGCTGGTGGTGACCGAACTCTTTACTTAGACTTGAAGCTGAATTTGTTTCACAAACTTTTGTGTGTAAAATCTGGTACGCTAACCTCTTTACCAGAACAAGAAATCTTACAATTCCCTGAAATTTCCTGTCATTTTTTAAGCAGGATGTTGTGTCTTTTGGCTTTTCCCGGTTAGGGGTCGCCACAGCGGAACTCCGGTCCGCTAATGATTGGCAGTAGATTTTACATGCCAAGTTGCCGGCCCTGACGCACAACCTTCAACGAAGGTACGCCCATTCACACATCTCCACACAGAAGACGCTCTAGCTGAGAATTGAACTGGACAGCGTCTTACTGTGAGGCGACAATGCTACCGCAGCACCACCACCGCAGTTAATTGTAAATGGAAACAAAAGCTACTGTTAAAAAAATGCTTACCAGTTCCTCTTAATGAGCTATGAGGGAAAGAACTTTTCTACTCATGGTTAACGGATCTCAGCATTCTGAATAACAGTACATTACATTTGCTTAGCAGCATCAAACAGCAAGTTATCCAGTCTATGCTTTATTTATATTCAACATTCAGTTTGCCCTCTATCTCTGCTTTTCCCCATACTTCTCCATCAGTGCCACTGGTATGCCTCTGTAGATTTCCTCCTGACACTTCTGATACTCCATTTCATAGGTCCAAAACCCTCATTATGAAGAGCTGCTGTTTTCTTAATAATTTGCTGCATTTTCTTTCTTCTGTACTATTTTTTTTTTTTATCTGTCAGGGAGATATGTGGTCCTCAACCAGTCTTGATAGTATGCCCTAATACTCTGTCTCTCTTCTTGTCTCTGAGGAGAACAGTTTCACTTTCTGCAGTATTTAGTCATATCCTTCCCCTCCTACCAGTATACCCTTCTGTTGGCTTTCTTTTGGACTTGTAGTAGTCTGATGTTTAAAACCTTTATATGGTCACCAGAAATGCAAGTACTAGGATTGTGGACCGATCAAAGGTTGATAGTTTGGAAGCATCACCATTTTGCTTCTGGAATCTGTCACCTGAGAAACAACCCCAGCAATCTCTTCGCTGCTGTCCTTGCACTCTCCTCTGCTCCTGACATGATCAGTACCATCAGATCTTTTCTTGCCATTTAAATTTAGTTCCACTGGCTACTAAATATCACAACAAGAAAAATTGGACCATAAATGCTTGGATGCACATGGTTGAATTCTGTTTGTATTTTTTTCA
>NC_056735.1:1244977969-1245050469 GCF_019279795.1 Protopterus annectens | reverse complement strand
GTCCGTCGGAACCGACCAGTAAGAAATCTAGGCAGGCTTCTCCATCGGCTCCACGGACTTTGGAGCCGAGGGCGAACGGTCTGCCTCGATGCCTCCAGTCTCGACTCCTCTGGTTTGAGCCGATGGCTGGGGCTTCGAGGCGGGTCATCTTCATCGGCTCCACTGATTTTGGAGCCGATGAGGGTTGCCGGCTCAGACTCTTCCCGCCGGTGCGAAGCCCACCTCGGCACCGAGGGAAATTGTTTTGGAATCTCCCTCGGCACCGATACTGGTCGAGTCTATTCGGAGCCGGTCCCCCAGTCCTTCGGAGCCGATGGAGAAGTCGGTTCGGACCCGGTCGGTCTCCTCCCGATCTTCCAAGATGTCGGATTCGGACATCGACAGGGTGCTCCTAAGACTGTTTCAGTCGCCTGTATTCCAGAAATTAGTTTCGTCTCCAGCCCATTCGGCTTGGAAGCCGATGGCCCACCCTGTAGTTCTGGTTCCTCCTCCAACAGCCTCGGCACCATTGGAGCCAGTGCTGGTGGAGCCGATGGAGGTTTTCTGGTCGGCCCTGACCCTTACTCCAACCCCGGCTCTCGAGTCGGAGTTCGGTACACGGACCTCCTCCGTCGGCCCTGGGGGGGACGCTTCGGGACCGATATTTTCGGTTCCGAGCCTTCCTCTTGGTGCATTGGCTGCGGGGGTACCGTCTACTGTTGTGGCCACGGGGGTTGGACCTTCCCAGGACTCTGGCGGTCCGGCCTTCAGGGCCATGAGGAGTGCTTTGGCCAAATCTTCTTTGGCTACCTCCACGGTCTCACCAGCACCTTCCCTACACATGGAGACTGGGTCTTTGGTAGTCCCCCTGTCCCTAGACAGCGGAGCCCCGGGGCCTGAGGTCACCCCCAGTGGGGGTTCCCCCCCCTCCTGGAGGTCCCTCTGAAGCTTTTTCAGAGGAACCCCAAGGAAAAGACTGTGCAAGAGGAAGCACGTCGACTCCCCCGATGAGTCTCTCACGTCGGACACCGATCTTGATGATGCGGAAGGGTCCCCTAAGTTGTCCTCAGATGATGTCTCCTTTGCAGACATCTTGGAAGCCCTCAAACAACGAGGTGGCTGGCATTCCAAACCCCCTTCCGCTGACGAGTCGGTGTTCCTCAAGGCCTTCGGGACTCAGCCCTCCGCCTCCTGGGTGTCTCCGCCCTTCGACGAGCTCCTAGATTTGATCTGTCGAAGGGCGTGGGAACATCCAGACTCTGTGGAACCGGTGCCTGCTCGCCCAAATAAGTTCTTATCAGCACCCCCAGAGAAGGAGTTTTTGACCAAAGGTGTGGCTGTAGATGCCTTGGTGGTGGCATCTGCTACCCAACAAGATGTAGCAGAGGCTTTGGCGTCCGTCCATCCTCCTAATAAGGAGTCTAGGAGCATGGATCGGCGGAAGCGCACCCTCAGTTCAGCGGCCTTTACCTTAAGGTCCATGAACTATTTAACGCACTTCACTAGATTTCAGAGGGATCTGATCAAGGAGCTTTCAGATACCCTCTTGGGTAACCTACCTGAGCAGCTGGCTCAGACGGTTGGCTCTCAGTTGGCTACGCTGTCATCGATATCAAACTTCGTCCATGCGGCTCATTTCATATGCAGCCGAGGGGCAGTAGAGCGAATACGGGTGTTGCTCTACCGAGACAAGCCTGGCTCCGCCTGTGTCATTTTGCGGAAGCCTTTAAGTCTTCCTTTGCTGACGCTCCCTTTGATGGGTCCTCTTTGTTTGGACCCAAGGTAAAGGACACATTGACCCGCTGCGAGCAAGAAGGTAAGACTTTGACTGCCGTAGGGGCACGATTTTCCACTCCCTTTCGGCCTTATCCCAAGGCTAAAAGAGGAGGGAAAATGTGGTTCCGTAAATCCCAGAAGTCTTATCCCTCGCAGCAGGACGATTCCCCTTCTAGAGGCAGAGGAGGGGGAAATTTTTCTGGAAGACGCCATCCCAGAGGCGGCAGAGGCCCCCGCAACACTGGAGACCGCGAGTCCTTTCGTGGCTCTTCAGCCTTCCACAATCCCTGAAGGATTGCCTGACTGTGCAGCTCCGGAGCCAGTCGGGGGTCGTTTTTCAAGGCACCTAAAAGCCTGGGAAGGTATCACTCAGGACCGATGGGTGCTTCGAATCATTGCCAGAGGTTACGCCATCCCCTTTTCACACTCCCCACCGCCGTCCAAGAAAATCCCGGACCCGCCACCCAGTCAACGGGAAATCGCAGCCTTAGAAGTCTCAAAGCTGCTTCAAAAAGGAGTCATCCAACCGGTCCCCGCAGACCAGATCGGATTAGGGACTTACTCAAGATTCTTTTTGGTGCCAAAAAAGACCGGGGACTTGAGGCCCATTTTGGATCTCAGCATCCTAAATCGATCAGTCAAAAAGTCCAAGTTCCGAATGGTCACCTTACAATCCATTCTCCCACTGCTGGAGAAAGGTGTTTGGATGTGCTCCATAGATCTCAAGGACGCCTATTACCACATCCTGGTAGATCAGGCATCCAGGAGACATTTGCGCTTCAGCCTGGGAGACAGTCATATTCAGTTCTGCGCACTGCCCTTTGGTCTCACCACAGCCCCCAGGGTGTTCACCAAATGTTTGGCGGTCGTGACTGCTCACCTGAGGAGTCTAGGATTCCAGGTGTTTCCGTATCTGGACGACTGGCTCCTAACTGCCACCTCCAGGCGTCTATTATTGCAGAACCTACAAGCCACTATATCACTAGGCACTTCCCTTGGAATCACCTTCAATTGGCCGAAGTCTGTGTTGCTGCCATCTCAGCGCATAAGGTTCATCGGAGTAGAGATAGACTCAAACCGAATGCGGGTCTATCTTCCTACAGAAAGGATACAAACTATACAGGCTCAAGTCCGAGCCTTGCTTCTCAGATCCAAGGCTCCAGCCAGGATGGTCCTGCAGCTATTGGGCTCGATGTCGGCCACTGTTCTTCTAGTCCCCTTAGCAAGATTGCATATGAGAATTCTCCAGTGGCTCCTTTCGACACAGTGGTCCTTTCAGGATCTCCCTCTCAGTCACCTCATACGGATCACGGAAACCTGCAGACGGGACCTTCGCTGGTGGCTGGTGCCCTCCAATCTGGATCAGGGACGATCCTTTGTTCCACCTCCTCCTATGGCCACATTGACAACGGACACCTCCCAGATGGGGTGGGGGGGCATTCCCTGGGCAGGTCAGTCCAAGGCAAATGGCATTCAGAAGAGAGTCTCCTTCATATCAACATTTTAGAAATGAGGGCGGTGTTTCTGTCTCTACAAGCCCTCCACGATTATCTCCCTCAGGGCGTAATTGCCATTCACTCCGACAACATGTCAGTAGTCTGGTATCTGAACAAGCAGGGAGGGACCAGATCCTACCCTCTTTACAGAGAGGCAATGAGAGTTTGGGAATGGGCAGTGGCGACCAGGCGTTTTCTGGTAGCAACTCATATCCCTGGCAAATCCAACGTGATAGCCGACAGACTAAGCAGAACTATCCTCTCTCCTCACGAGTGGTCTCTGAACGATGCAGTGGCAACTCAGATCTTCAGCAGATGGGGAACTCCTTGTTGCAACCTTTTCGCAACCCCGCTGAACGCGAAGTGCAGAAAGTTCTTCTCTCTCACTCCAGCTCCGGGGGAGAGTCCTATGGACGCATTAGCCCATCCTTGGCCCACCAGTTTGCTATACGCCTTCCCTCCAGTTCCCCTCCTTCCCAGAGTGATCCAAAAGGCGTCTCACTTGGGGAGCAAAATGATTTTAGTTGCCCCTTACTGGCCTCGTCAGGTATGGTTCCCCTATCTTCGGAAATATGCACTGGACGGTCCATGGTTCCTGGATCAGATCCCAGACCTATTAATTCATCAGTCGGGACAACTCCATCAGTTCCTTCACACTGTGAAGTTAGCAGCTTGGCTCGTGAAGTTAGCAGCTTGGCTCCTCCTCTTCCGACTATAGTCAGGAATCATACCTTAGACCCGGAAGTCATACATATCTTATCCTTGGCCCACAAGTCTGCCACTAAGAAACTGTATACTAGCAAATGGAAGAGATTTGCTATTTGGGCTCAACTCCGGGGTCTGGATCCCATCACTGTTCTGGTATCGGAAGTCCTGAAATTCCTGACTTCCCTATTCAATCAAGGTTCTTCAGTCTCTACCATCAAGGTCCAATTGGCAGCTATTTCCAATTTCCATGAATCTGTAAACCCACCTTTAATGAGCAACAGATTGTGTAAAACCGAAAGGTGCTGTGCTTTTACGACCTCCGATTTCTCATCCTGCTCCTCCGTGGGATCTCGATGTAGTGTTACGTGCCTTAACCTCCTCCCCCTTCGATCAGGCAGCAACATGTGATTTGAAATTTCTTTCTTGGAAAACTGCCTTTCTGGTCGCGATTACTTCTGCCAGAAGAGTTTCAGAACTTCAAGCTCTATCTGTAAAACCACTGTACCTGGTTTTTCACAAAGATAGAGTATCCCTCAGGCCTGATCCATCTTTTGTCCCTAAAGTTTGTTCCAGTTTTTGCCTGCAACAGTCATTAGAACTTCCAGTTTTCTTTCCAAAGTACTCAAACAAAGCGGAATACATCTTCCACACATTGGATGTTCATAGGCAATTGCGTTTTTATTTAGACAGGACCCAACAAACACGGAAAACAGATCAATTGTTTGTGTCCTTTTTGGATAATAAATTGGGCAAAGCCGTCACAAAGGTCACTATTGCCAAATGGATCAGGGACTGTATTAGTCAGGCTTATTCCTCTTCTAATAAAGAGCTTACAACCTCTATCAAAGCTCACTCTACAAGAGCTATGGCTACTTCAATAGCATTCCATTCTAAGCTTGCCATTGGTGACATTTGTGCTGACTCGTGGTCTTCCCCGCACACTTTCATTTCCCACTACAAATTGGATGTGGCATCTCGGGGGCGAGCGTCATTTGGTTCCACAGTGCTCAGGAGTGTTTTCCAGTGAGCCACCCAGGAATTAGGTGCTAGGGATGCTGTCCCATCAGTACAGAATGTAGGCGAGATAGGATCACATAACATCTTTTAGTTATGTACTTGCCATAACTTTAGATGTTTGGGATCCATCTCGCCTACATTCCTAATACCCACCCTCCTTCCCCCTGCCTTGGAGATCAGAAGAGATCGGACGGTCCGAATTTTATTGTTTCATCTTGAAACATCTGGCAATGTTATATAAACAGTTATGTGTGTGTGCATGAATGCGGACAAACAAGATCTGGGGGATTAGCGGTGGTGCATCCTGGGATAGAGAATAGCTCAGCCAATAAGAGGCTTCGCTCTATAGCATAGCATGCCGAGTCGGAGCCGAGGATCGGCTCCGAGCCCATCAGTACAGAATGTAGGCGAGATGGATCCCAAACATCTAAAGTTATGGTAAGTACATAACTAAAAGTTATTCCTGATTGTGCTGAAAAATAAGGATTTACAGGATTTACTGCATTCAGCTGAACAAGTTGGAAAACATATTTTGAAATGTGGTTTTGATTCACTAGAGGCATCTTGCAGGGCTGCTGTAACTGGCTCTGTACTTAGAAGGTATACTTGGCTTAAGGAGCAATCCTTGCCAGATCATGTTAAAGCGAAATTACTGGATGCTCCCTTAAACCAGGACTGCCTGTTTGGCAACAAGGCAGAAGAAGTTCTTAAAAAGATGGAGAAAAAAGCTAAAGCTAAATCTGTGCAGACTGTTAAAGATTTTTTACAAGTACAACCTCCAAGGTTTAGTAGGCATTGGCCTTCCAAGAACTGGTTCTTTCCTGCCACTTCCAGACCTTCTCAGTCCAAACTCAGATCCAGCAGAGCTCCCAGGCTTCAGTCCCAGGGTATGCACAGGACTAAGCAGTGGGGGGCCTCCACTTCCAAATCTGGAGGTAGTAAAACTCCCCCTATATTAAACTGTCTCAATGACTTTTTTTTAAAACTGCCAGGCACTTCTCAACTGACTGCCCCTTTGGGGGGAAAGATTGCTCTTCATGCAAAGAACTGGGAGCTCATTACCCAGGACAAATGATTTTTAAATGTAGTGTTCCTGGGATACAGATTTCACTTCCACACGTTACCAACACCAAGCGGGTGGCCAGATCTACCCCCAAATCAGTGGGAAGAGGCCCAAAAGCAAGTAATTTCTCTTTTAAGCATGAGGGCTATTCAGTTGGTACCAGAGGAGGAAAAGGGACAAGGTTTCTACTCGAGACTTTTCCTGGTACCCAGAAAGGACAATTCATGGCATCCTATCCTGGACTTGTCTACTCTAAACACCTTTTTGGCGATTCCAAAATTCAAGATGCTGACTCTTCACCAGTTGCTCCCAATGCTAGGCAAAGGATGCCTGGTTGGCAACACTAGATTGAAAGGAAGCATGCCTGCACATCCCAATCAGGGAATCTTGCAGAAGATACCTATGCTTCAAAGCAGGCTACACGCACTATCAGTTCTCTGCACTGCCCTTTGGCTTATCTTCTGCGCCCATGGTATTCACAAAGTGCCTAGCTCCAGTCATTGCATTTTGCAGGCAAAGAAATATTCATATATGCCCATACCTGGACAATTGTCTAATTCAGGCAGAAAGCCAGGACATACTTTTGAATCATCTGGCATTTGTACAAAGGGTGCTAACTTGTCTGGGGTACACCATAAACTAAAAGAAATCACACCCGGTACCCTGTCAACAAATTATATTCTTGGGAGCAAGCTTGAATACACCTTCCCAGATCTCTTTCCTTATGCCAGAGAAACAAATTCATCTGACAACCTACTTCAAACAAGTGGCCACAAAAACCCTACTATCTGCAAGGCAAATTCTGCAAGCCTTGGGGTTCATGGTCTAATGCATTCTTCTAATTCCATATGCAAGACTGCCTATGAGGAAACTACAATGGTATCTAAAAAGCCTATGGTGTCAACATTCTCAGGATCTAGAAGTAATGATCCCTATCATACCAGGCCTGCCACCAAAACATGGGATTACCATTCACACTACCCCCTGCTACCCAAACCCTAACAACAGACGCAGCAGACTTTGCATGGGGGGCTCACCCGGCAGGGAAGTGCATTCAGGGCAAATGGAACCCAAGTCAAATGCACCTGCATATCATTCAAAAAGAAATGTTAGCTGTACAGAATGTTCTGACAGCCTTCAAGGACCACATTCTTCCAGGACAATTAACAGTGGTGTTGTCCATCTTTACCATTATGTGGCACATAAACAAGCAGGGGGGTACACATTCTTACCCCCTCTGCAGACTAGCCATGGCATTGTAGAACACAGCCCTGAGCTGCCAAGTGCATCTACAACCTCAATTCCTGCCAGGAAAACTAAATACACTGGCAGACAACCTAAGCAGAAACCTCATGGATCCACATGAGTGGAAACTGGAACCAAGGATTTTCAACATGTTGACAAGCAAATGGGGGTGCCCAGATATAGACCTGTTTGCCTCCCCCCAGAACTATCAATTGGACAAATTTTGCACAAGGACTGCGGTGGTGGTGCTGCGGTAGCATTGTCGCCTCACAGCTAGACGTTGTCCCATTCGATTCTCAGCTAGAGCGTCTTCTTTGTGGAGACATGCATGAATGGGCGTACCTTCATTGAAGGTTGTGTGTCAGGGATGGCAACTTGGCACGTAAAAATCTACTGCCAATCATTAGCGGACCGGAGTTCTGCTGTGGCAACCCCTAACCAGGGAAAAAGCCAAAAGACACAAACAAAACTCCCCACAAATAAGCTTGGAAAGTGGATGCTCTGTCCTTTAGCTGGAAAAACCTATCGGTTTATGCCTTTCCTCCTCTGCCTCTGCTCTCCAAAGTACTACTGAAGATCAAACAAGACAAACCAAGGATGATTTTGATTGCACCAGACTGGCCATGCCAACACTGGTACCCTCTCTTGCGCATTGTGTCACTATTGGTCCCATGGCACCTGCCTCAGACTCCTACCCTATTGTCTCAGCAGGAGAACCAGATTCTGCACCCCCAGCTTCAAACACTGAATCTAGCAGCCTCAGTAAACCAGTGATGGATATCATTTTAGAGGCAAGGAGGTCTAGTACTAGAAAATCTTATGCTGAAAAATGGAAAAGATTCTGTGCCTGGAACCAATCTCAAGGGATGAGCACAGCAGTGCCCAATTTACCTCTGATTTTACAATACTTAACTGAGATGCTTCACAAGGGCCTGTCCTGCCCCTCCATCAAAATTCATGCCTCAGCCATTTCAGCTCATTATAACACAGAACCTCCCCTCTTCTCTCATCCACTGCTCAAGCAGTTCCTCAGTGGGGCCAAAAACTTACTACCACCCAGGAGAGCTCCATCTCCAACCTGAGACCTTAATTTTGTATTGAAGAAACTCAACTCTTCCCCCTTTCAAGCCAGTGGCTACTGCAGACTTAAAATTCCTTTCTTGGAAAACAGCTTTCCTTTTAGCAATTACTTCAGCAAGAAGGGTATCTGAATTACAGGCCCTTATGGCAGTGGAGCCTTTCATCATCTTTCATGCAGACAGGGTGTCCCTCAGGACCAAGCCCTCCTTCATGCCTAAGGTGGTATCCAGTGCGGCCCTTAATCAGTCCATTCATTTGCCAACCTTCTTTCCTAATCCACAGAACAAAGGGGAATGGATACTGCACTCATTAGATGTACACAGACAACTTAGATTCTACTTGGACTGGTTAAACCTCAAAGGAAATCTGAACAACTGCTGGTGGCACTTGCTGCAGGGGCAGATGGGAAGGCTATTTCAAAGCAAACCATTTCCAAATGGATAGGCCATTGCTTTAATTTCTACTACAAGCACCATGGAAAACCTGTCCCATAGGGGATCAGACCCCACTCAACCAGGGCTGCATCTACCTCTACAGCCTTTCTCAGAGGCGTCCCTACCAGGGGCATCCTAGAAGCTGCTACCTAGAGTTCTGTACATACTTTCACCAAGCATTATCATCTGCCAATTTTCTCTAAATCCAGAGCTGGCTTTGCCACTACAGTCTTGCAGGGCCTTATAGCTGGTCCTAATGCTATCTAAATTCTTCCTCCCATCCTTAGCTTTGGGAGTCTACCCAAATGTGATGACTGCAACAGTGAAACACGAAGAACATAGTACAGTTGTGTACACTTACCATAAATTATAGAAGCTCGAGTGTATTCACTGTTGCAGTCCTGGTTACCCTTCCTCCAGCCCCCTTACCTTTTTTGGCTATACTTCTACTCTCCTTTACTATGCTCAAAAGCTTTTTGGTGTATTTGCTTTTTTGTTGGAGGTATAACCTTGTATATTTATAGATTTTATGGCTTCCCATTAGGGGGCACCTGACATCTGGGGCAAGAAAAACTGATGTAATGGCATCAGCTGCTTGTTTTATATCCCTGACGACCTGACGTCACGGAAGAAGGGACAGCTACCAACGCAGGACCCAAGACTTTGTTAATCAGGCCGACTGAGGGCTACTGCAAGCACATAACTCAAATGTGATGACTGCAACAGTGAATACACTCGAACATCTACATTTATGGTAAGTGTACACAACTGTACTTTCTTACTGTGTCTTAAACCTCACTCCTCCTCCTCCTGAGCATTATAATACATGTATAAGTACATAGGTAAGTACTAGACTAGCTTCCCTTGCAGGCCATTTTAAGCATAGTTTATTTCCCTTTCTTTGCTCAAAAAAAAAAAAACGGTTGTAGATTGGCTTTACCCATGTTATGGTTGATAATTATATATTACCCCTAATGAGAATAACTGAGATCATAACATAGACAATTTGAGGAGACCCGTGCACTGCCTAACGTGTTTAGAAGCTGGGCAGTCCTGTGGTAAATTTTCTACTTCCTATCCAGTGATCTAAGTTATACTTGAAAATGGGCAAGGATGAAGTTTGCTTTATGTGGATGGGGAGTCTGTTCCTTAGCAGTGGTATCCTCTGCAAAATATACTTTTCCCTCCAAACCATTCTGTTGATGTTGCAGAAGAGGTATTTTTGTTGCCATTTGACTTGCTGATGTGCAGTAAATACATCAGTAATAGGTTGGAGAATGCCTTGTATGCTAGGCACAAGTCAACTTTTAGTAGTCTGTAGGACATAAAGTATAGTGACAGGGCTTTGAGTCAATACACGAGACATGTTTAGGTCTTGTTTTCTTTTAGTAAGGTATCTCTTTGGGCATTCTAGTTGCTGCTGGAGTCTGGACAGATGTATTCCTACAAATTCCATTTATATTTAGTTATTTTTCTCCTTCCCTCTTTTTTTTTATCTCCTTTACAATATTCAAAACGTCCATTGCTGGTACAGATTTTGATTTCCATTTTCTATTCTTTGTTTCTCTCTGCCAGTAACATTTAAGTTTAATAAGGCTGTACTATGAGTAGGAAATTCATATCCTATGTCCCAGCTCAGAAGAATCATTTCTTTAATTACTGCCATTTGTTTTTTTAAATGTTTCTGACAAAATACTCTATAGAGGATTTTTAAAGTGTGCCAACTTGTTATGTTCTCAGTTACCTCTCCCCTACCCATTACTGTCCTTCCTTTGACATCTAGTTAGAATATAAAAACTCCTATGCAAACACTTCTGTTTAAATCTCCTAAACATTCCAGATTTTCTTGCATGTCAGAGACATACAGACTTCTTCCCTTTGTTTGTAAATTGCCTTTCTCTTCTCTTATTTCTAATTTTTAGTAACCTGATGTGTTTTATACACCTAGTAATTTTCTTTTTAACAGAGCTTTGTGTTCTAGATTCAACAAAAATTATACCATATGTTGTCTTTCAGTTAGCACTTCTCTAGCCCTTTCTCTTTGCCTTCACTTTACTAACTCTGATACAAAAGGCAGCCTCTAACCTGCAGCCCAGGCTCCTACTTTGTCTCATCCCACTTTATTATACTTCATTCGAGAGTTATTTGCTCCTATTACCTTGTTTCCTTTACTAATTTTTTCCAAGAAATTCCAACCCCCTCTTGTCTATATTGTCTACCCCAGCGTGGAGACATCTCTATTGTAAAATCTCCTTTCTCCATTCCCACATTGCTTAGTTCTTAAATGCCTTTTGCAACTTTATTAATACAGTATCTTACATGGCTAATATTCTCCTTAAAGAGTGACATCCAAAATCCTAGTTTATCTCAGTCATATCTATTTTATCATAACGCTTTTCCACTTTGATTCATTTATTATTATTATTAACATTCATTTGCCAAGATAGTCCGACTGGACAATGTGTCAGTTTTCAATGGAGTCCTGGGGAGAAAAAACCCATAAGTTTACAGAGAGAAGAAAATTTTACAAAAGAGACATTACAGAGTAATAGCATACAGATTGTAGACTTTACAGCAGTTAGTATACAGTAAGAGGATATTACCCCTTTTGGTTGAAAATAGAAGTGACTGTCTAGTCCAGATCGGAATGTTGCCATTGAGATTCTTGACATAGCTATATAATGCTTTGTGGTTGTCTTTAGAATCAGTGGTGATTTTGTTTTCGTAGGATTTTATGAGGGATCTCAACTTCTTACTGAGGCTGACCACTGAGTTCCTCCAATGATGGGATTTTACTCTTTTCTTGCAACAGTTTCTTTCTTCTGTTGTAAAATACATAGGAAAAGTACCTTTTCCAACAATTATTTGGACTATTCCAGCTGCCATCCTAATGAAGTTAAATACAATGTCTTTAAAGGACAATGTATTCGTGCAGCTAGAATGGTATCGGATTATGAAGAGATGAAAATTGAATTAAATTTTATTAAAAAATTATTTGCACAAAGAGGATATCCAATGGACATGATGAATGAGATTATTGAATATGTTATAGGACAATGGAATATTAAATATAAGCCCTTATTGGGAGCAGAGAATTCATTTAGTAATAATATATTTAATAACAAATCCGTTTCCAAGTATGAAAGAGTATGTATTTTACAATATAATAATGGAGTGGATAAAATTAAAAGAATGATCTTTAAATTTTGGCATCTATTCAGTACAAATATGAATCTGGTTAGAATATTAGGTACTAAACCTAATTTTGTTTACAAAATGGGAAGTAATGTGAAGCTTTTAATGCAATATAAAAATATTGATAGGAAAAGAAATATTATATACAATAATAATAGAAGCAGGAAATGTGGATCATGCAATCAATGTAGCTATATGTCACAGAACAACAAGATAATATTGCAGAATGGACATAGAACCATTATACGATGCAAACAGGGAAATTGTAATACTAAAATGGTGATATACTTGGCTAAATGTGAGATATGTCCAAGTTTTTATGTTGGTAGAACAGAAAGATGTATTAAGAAACGTATATATGACCATATTTATAGTATTAGGACTAAGGATAGAATGAATGCTTTATATCGACATGTAGAAAGTAAAGGGAATGAACATCAATTCAAGTTTAGTATACTTGATATAATAGAAATAGATCCGAGAGGTGGTGATTTCAAGAGTATACTGGCATATAAGGAGACTTGGTGGCAAATATGGTTGGATGCCACCACTCCACCAGGATTAAATGAAAGTATATCAATAAAATCCCTATTATAGTGTTAAAACTAACTTATCCAAAACTTGTCATAAAAATTTGCACAAGCAATTTTCTAATGAATTTTTAAGAATTTTAATGTATTGAGGAATTTTTTAATGTATTTATTATCTATTTATTTAGTATATATTTATTTATTGACTTAATAATTAATTATTTAGCATTTAGTCAGTAATTTGAACAGTAATGATTCTTGTATATATAATAGGTTATAATAGACAAGCCCTTATTTATATGATAGTTATTAATTTATAAAATTTTTCCTATTTATTTTAGTTGTTCTTTAAAGTATTATATCTAGATTATATAAACATTCTCAGCAGCATTAAGGTACCATTAAATAACGTTTAAAAAGTCAAGTCACAATGAAGCAATTATTGTCATTAATACAAACATATATATATATATATATATATATATATATATATATATATATATTTTTTTTTAAATTTTGTTTTTTAATAGTGTTTTAATAGTGTTTCGATGATAATATGCATATTAATGAAATTTACGGATACATATATATGTAATATATGGTTAGTATAACTTTAAGGAGAGTGAATATGAATTTGGCGCCAATGAAGTTATTTAAACAGCGTAATAGCAATACGCCTTAGTTCTGATGAAGGCCAGCTGTTTTGGCTGAAAGCGCTTAACAGTGTATCGTATTTGCTGTGGTTCTAGTATGTTTAGTGTTTCAATGTGCGTATAGTATCATTTGTTCGTTTTATTCGTTTTTTGACAATAAACTGTGGAACTATCATTTTGGCAGTTGTGGGCACTTATTGGTGGAACCGAAGATCTGCAAGTACTTGAGTGGATTTAATTCAGAGTTTGTTTATAGCAGGGGACCACCGGATTGGCTTACTTTTTTTGGAGGATAGCATCTTGGGTTCTGTTAGGGATTGCACAATCCATGCACTCGTGTAAGTGCTTATAAAGTGCAATTGTATAGGATTCAGCAGTCGTATCTCTGTTGTCCGTCAGCATGGGTGTCGTGAAGTTTGCCACTTCTGTCTTAAGATCTTTTAAGTTATTAATTTTAATATAATTTAGTACTCTTTGCTTTTTATCTATACCTGTAAGGCCTATACATTCCATCTTAATATTGACACAGCACCTATTCTGTTAAAGCTGTTGCCCCCATACTTTGTACATGACTTGTGTGCGTGCGTGTGTGTGTGTGTGTGTGTGTGTGTATATATATATATATATATATATATATATATGTGTGTGTGTGTGTCTTAAGTTGTCAATCTCGCCTTCATTCTTGCTGGATGGGTTCGGAGCCGAACCTCGGCTCCGACTCGGCCTATTACTAAAGCTCGAGAGCTATTTTTACCAGCTCGAGGCTATCCTATGTCCCATAATGCTAGGCGTGATATACCCAGATCTTGTTTGCCGCTTCAGCTACGAGGTTGCGTCTTTTCGCCGGCTCAGGTTGTATTAAAATTTTTTCTTAGTTTTAGTCAGCTTTTTGGGTTAAAATATTAGCGATAGTGTTTTATAGTTACTACCCTTTAGAAGATCCCTGTTTAGGATTCCCTCTTAGGTAGTTTTTATACAGTTTTTTCTCCTCACCTAATTGTTAGGTCCTTGGCCAATCCTCTTTCGTACTTATTTGTCTGTAGTTGTATGTGTGTGTCTAGTTAGATTGTATTAATAAGTGTGGGGTTTTGTTATGTTATTCTGGTCCGTTACAATTTTTTTGTGTGTGTGGGTTTGGTGATTGTGACTAGACCTCCCTTAGTTGTCCTTGTCTGCCAGTCATACCTTTTTCAGGATGTCTAAAGACACTAAGGTCTCGGGCTTCAAGAAGTGTGACTCGTGCTGTCAGAAGATGTCTCTGACAGATGGTCACACTTCTTGTGTATATTGCTTGGGCCCTCTGCACCTGCAGGACTCTTGTTCTGTCTGCCATGCGTTCAGCCCAAGAGTCCTGCACGAACGCAGAAACAAGCTTATTTTGAGAGGCTTGTTAAAGCCTGAAGGTTCCCCGGCTAAGTCTTCGTCGGGTAAACCTTCTAAGCCCGCTAAACCGTCAACTCCATGTTCGGAGCCGTCGCCGAGTGGTGCTACTACTACCACTGCATCGGTTCTGGCCAGAACCGATGATTCGAGGCTTCAGTCGGCTCCAACTCTGCTGTCGGAGCCGTCTTCGAGCAAGAAGCGTTCCAGGTCTCCTACCCTGGAATCGGTCCATTCAGCTCTGAAGTCTCCCTTGTTATCGGAGCGGAGTCACAGGTCTCAATCCTCTCGGTCTTCCAGGCTGTCGGACCATGACCTCGAGAGGGTGGTTAACAGACTACTTAAGTCACAGGCGCTGGCCCAAATGTTGCATAGCCCTCCTCATCAGGCAGTGGCTTTCACTACTCCCTCTTCGATTCCTCCTCCGACTCTTCCTGTGAGTTCGGAGCCGGAGATCGTAGGGGTCGGGACCATCGGAAATCTCTTCCTTGGTTCCATCCTTGGAGGGATCCAGGCGCCGGGACTCTCTCGTCGACTCCGAGGGGGCAAGTGGCATCGGACCCTTGTCCGGCCCCGTTCTCCCTCTCGGAGCTTTGGCGCAGGTGAGTTTGGCCCCAACATTGGCCTCGGAGCCGTCCCTCTCGGTGCCGGGAGGAGTCCTTGTCTCTTCGGAGTGGGGACCCCTTTCCCTGCCTGATAGGGGCGCCTTTGAGGTCATGAGGAGTGTGCTGGACCCTGTGCCTGCTCCACGGTCGGCTCCTTCGGCTCCTCCCTCCATGGTGCCTGCTTCAGTCTCTACCCGCTCTCTTGATCCTGAGCGTGGAGAACCAACGCTACAGGTAGCCCCATTGGGTGCATCCTCCTCTTCCGTGGCCTCCCCTGATCCTTCAGGAGAGCCCCCTCGAAAGAGAAAATGCAAGAGGAAGCATGTAGACTCCCCTGAGTCAGTCACATCGGACACTGACTTGGATGACTCAGAAAGGTCCCCCTCTGAGGATGTCTCATTTTCTGACATCCTGGAGATTCTTAAGCAGAGGGGAAACTGGTCTGCCCTTAATCCCTCTGAGGATGAGTCGGTGTACCTGGATGCGTTCGGTTCTTGCCCTTCCACCTCCTGGGTGTCTCCGCCTTTCGACCCGCCCATGGATGTGGTGGCTCAAAAGACATGGACGGCTCCGGATACTATGGAACCAACTCCCCGGAGGCCTACAAAATTTATTATAGCCCCTTCTGACAAGCAGTTTCTAACTGAGGGCGTCCCTGTTGATGCCATGGTGGTGGCGGCGGCCACTAAAAAGGTGTTGGCTGACCTTTCAGTACCTGTCCACCCTCCTAATAAGGAATCTAGGATTATGGACAGGTATAGCAAGCGGATGTTTTCCTCAGCGACCTTGCTATGCGGTCGCTGAATTATTTGTGCCATTTAACCCGTCTCCAGAGAGACCTTCTCAAGGAACTGGGTGATACCTTACAGGACCCATCAGCTGCGGGGTCTCAGGAAAAGATCAACTCCCAGCTGGGGACCCTAAATTCTATTGTCAACTCCTCCATGCAGCTTATTTCCTATGCAGCCGATGGAGTGAGTAGGGCTGCAGGCATGGGCGTCACTCTAAGGAGACACGCCTGGATGCGGCTTTGCAGTTTTGCTGACCCCTTCAAGGCGTCCTTCACTAACACCCCCTTTGATGGTTCTGCCTTGTTTGGACCTCAAGTGAAGGATACATTGACCAGGTGCGAGCAGGAAGGCAAGACTCTCTCTGCCGTAGGAGTTCATTTTTCTACCCCTTCTAGACCATACCCTAAGGGTCAGAAAGGTGGGAAAATGTGGTTCCGCAAACCTCATGGAGTACTGCTTGACGCACGTGGTGAGCTTCCCTCCAGAGGCAGAGGAAGGAACAATAATAGATGCCGCCCGAGGGGCAGGGGGGGTCCGCAGAATCAGGGTAGCAGAGAATCCTTCTCTGACAAACCCTTCCAGCACCCCTGAGGAGCTGCCCGACTGTCCACCTTCGGAGGCAGTTGGGGGAAGACTATCACTGTACCCAGAAGCCTGGCATTCCCTCATGTAAGACAATTGGGTACGGTCGATCATATCCGAGGGTTACAAAATTCCCTTTATTCATACCCCACAACCGCCAAAAGGGCCCCTTCCAGACGTTCCACCCGGTCTGAGGGATCAAGCAGCACTAGAAATTTCAAAGCTGCTAGAAAAAAGAGCCATCCAGCAGACCAGCAAGGATCCGGAGTCTACTCCAGTCCCCTGTCTTTTTTGGTACCAAAAAGAACTTGGAGACCTATTTTGGATCTCAGCAGGCTGAACAAGTCTGTTCAAAGAACAAAATTCTGGATGGTCACACTTCAGTCCATTCTATCCTTCCTAGGTCAGGACAATTGGATGTGCTCTATAGATCTTCAGGATGCGTACTATCATATCAAAATGAACAGGCGCTCCAGGAGGTTTCTCCGCTTCCGGTTGGGAGCCAGTCACTACCAATTCAGAGCCCTGCCCTTTGGCCTCACCACAGCCCCCAGGGTGTTTACCAAATGCATGGGAGTGGTTGCGGCTCACCTGAGACGAAAAGGATTCCAGGTGTTTCCATACTTAGACGACTGGCTCCTTACTGCCACCACCAAGCGTCAGCTACGTCATTCCAGAGATTATACCCTCCAAATTTGCAACGAGCTAGGTATCTCTATAAACTCCGAAAAGTCTGCCTTGTCGCCTTGTCAGTCTATTACCTTCATAGGCGCCGTTTTAAACACTGTAGAACTGTCAGCAAAACTGCCTGTACAAAGGATTTCAGACATTCGAGGTCATGTTCAAATCCTACTACAAGAGAGCAGAGTCCAGGCCAGATTCGTACTAAAAACCCTAGGTCTCATGAAAGCAGCTATCACATTACTCCCCCTAGCTCACTTTCACATGCGGATCCTGCAATGGATGCTGTTTTCCCAGTGGTCCTTTCAACAGCTTCCAATGCCGCACAGCATTCTAATCACTCAGTCATGCAAAAGACACCATTCGTGGTGGATGGTCTCCCCTCATTCTTCAGGGCAGACCCTTTGTCCTTCCTCCTCCTGTGGCTACTGTGACAACGGATGGCTCCCTGATCAGGTGGGGGGGGGCATTTTCAGGGCAGGACAGTCCAGGGCACATGGCAGCCTTTCGAAAGCCACCTGCACATAAATGTCTTGGAAGTGAGAGCGGTGCTTTTAGCGTTGCAGGCCCTTCAAGACTCTCTACCCACCGGGACTATTGCAATTCAGACAGACAATATGTCTGTAGTGTGGTACATCAACAAGCAAGGCGGAACCAGGTCCTACCCCCTATGTCGAGAAGCACTCAGACTGTGGCAATGGGCGATCTCTTCTCAACGGTTTCTGGTAGCAACGCATATCCCCGGGAAGTCCAACGTCATAGCGGACAGGCTGAGCAGAGCCATTCTCATGCCCCACGAGTGGTCTCTCAACCAGCTAGTAGCGGAAAAAATCTTCAGGAGGTGGGGGTCAGCCTTGCTGCGATCTTTTTGCAACCCCTCAAAACAGCAAGTGCCCAGACTTCTTCACCCTCTGCCCTCTCCCAGGTCTTCCCCCAGAGATGCTCTAGTCCACGATTGGCCCCGGGGTCTTCTGTATGCTTTTCCCCCCTTTCCCTTAATTACTCAGCTAATTCAGAAAGCAACTGTTTTCAGATCCAGAATGATCCTTGTTGTCCCTTACTGGCCTCAACAAATTTGGTTCCCGTTCCTGCAACATCATCTACTAGATCAACCCTGGCATCTGGACCCAGCACCAGATCTTCTGACACATCAGTCGGGCGGGCTGCATCAATCTCTTCAATCTCTCAACCTCACAGCTTGGTTGCTCCACTTCCAACCCTAGCCAGGCTTCCCTCAATCTCTCATTCAGTTTGTGATATCATCCTTGCTTCGCACAAGTCTACTACCAGAAAGACTTATGCTAGCAAATGGAAGCGTTTCTCTGTTTGGGCTGGGGATAAACAAGTTGACCCTTTTACAGCCCCTGTCCATACAGTCTTAGAGTTTTTGGCAGAACTTTTTCAAATGGGATCTTCTTCAGCCACCATCAGAGTTCAGTTGGCAGCCATTGCGAATTTTCACGTTGGATTGTCAGAGACCAGCATTATGTCACATAAACTTTGTAAAGCCTTTCTAAAAGGCACCCTCTTACTTAGGCCCCCACTAAAAGATCCTCCCCCACCATGGGACCTAAATTTGGTGCTGTCGTCTGTAATTCTCCCTCCCTTTGAACCTGCGGCTTCCTGTTCATTAAAGTTGCTCTCTTGGAAAACTCTGTTTTTAGTAGCCATCACTTCAGCGAGAAGAGTATCAGAACTTCAAGCCCTTTGTGTTCGCCCTCCTTACCTTGTTTTTCACAAAGATAGAGTGTCACTTAGGACTAATCTGTCCTTTTTACCCAAAGTACTCTGAAAAAAATCTGAATCAGACCATCGATCTTCCTGTTTTCTTCCCACTTTATACCAGTAGGTCTGAACGGAAGTTACATTGTCTAGATGTTCTCCGTCAATTACGCTTCTACCTGGATAGAACCAAGCAGACGAGGAAATCAGAACAGCTCTACAAGGCCTGCCACTTTCCAAAGTAACCTTGTCCAGGTGGTTAACCTCTGTTATCATGTTGATTTACCAATTGAGGCATAAAGAGCTCCCTATTAAGCCCGGAGCTCATTCAACCAGAGCATTAGCTTCTTCAGTAGCTTTTCAGACAAGATTGCCTATGGATTCCATTTGCGCAGCAGCCACATGGGCCTCTCCTCATACCTTCATTTCTCATTACAAGCTGGACATGACCTCTAGAAGTAGGGCTGATTTTGGTTCGACTGTACTCAAGAGTTTATTCCATTGAGCCACCCAGGACTAAGGTGCTAGGGACGCTGTCCTATCCAGCAAGTATGAAGGCGAGATTGACAACTTAACATTGAGAAGTTATGTACTTACCATAACGTTCCATGTTAGTTGCCTTCTTCTCGCCTTCTTTCTTGCGTCCCACCCTCCATCCCCCTAGCCTGGCAAGACTGAGAGTATCTTCTGAGATGTGTTATCATGAGAGTTATCTCCTTAGCTCCCTCTTTCCTTTTCTTGGTAACTCTTATAAGAGTTTTTGTATACCTAGATGTATAGAGGTAGATTATATATATCACGCCTAGCATTATGGGACATAGGATAGCCTCGAGCCGGTAAAAATAGCTCTCGCGCTTTAGTAATAGGCCGAGTCGGAGCCGAGGTTCAGCTCCGAACCCATCCAGCAAGAAAGAAGGCGAGAAGAAGACAACTAACATGGAACGTTATGGTGAGTACATAACTTCTCAATAATTTCCATCTTGCAGCTTACTTGTGCACACTAATGTTTTTTGGACTGATCATCTTTGTAGTTGTTTCTTATCACTATTTGAACTCGTGTCACCCTTTCCTACACTTTTCACTGCCATAAAAACACTTGATGGAGGAAAAATGAATGCATGTTCAAAAAATCCTCTCTTAACTCACAGCAAGCATGCAAAACTTCATGCACTTTCCAAAATGAACTCTTAGCTGACAATTGTCCTAATTGGTGATATTACCATTTCTAAAGCTAAGGCTAACTATGATGCATTTATTAGAGCCTGTGGTTCAGCTTAGAGCTGTCTGTTCTTAAATCCATTCCTCTGTTAAATGTGAAAAACATATTGCATGCTTTCAGTAAACCTTTAACTTTAAGAAAAAGTATACAGGCTGTCCACTAATACTAACTAAATCATGCACTGCTTTTTAAACTGATAAGGCTGTTGAAGAGGCAACTATTTGTATAACTGATCCCATCCCACAGTTTTAAACGTTATTTGCTTTCCTTTTTATTTTTCACAGAACTCCTTCTCAGTATCCGTTTAAATACTAATTATCTTGCACTTCACATAATTCACTCAGAATGCACTGCTTCACTGAACAGCTTGCCACTATACCTTTAAAAGTTAATTACATTGTCCCTGCATAACACACTGTTTTGACTTCTCTCATGATTAATTCCTGAACCAGAAGTCTACTTGTTTTCAGCTAAAAGCAGGTGCGATTGATAAAAAAAAAAAAAAAAAAAACATACTTTGCAAATGCAAGAAAGAACAACCGTTTTTTGTGTTTTTCAAGTCTTTGTGCTTAAAAAAATCTTTGTTTATAATTTAAACTAAGAACTTAGATTCAGACAGCCGTCCCTGTAAAAACAGGGGAAACTATTGTATTTTAATTCTGTATATAATATGATCAATGCACATTTACAACCTTCAACAACCCAAGAGCAGTGCATTATATCAACTATAACCTGCTCCTTCTCAGCTTTTCTTGTTACAATGTAAAACCTGGGAAACATTACAACTAAAAAAAAAAAAAAAAGTATTTTTTTTTAAGTTTAATATCAGCAGCACATATGGTTGTCACTGGCAAGACTCCTCCCACCTCAAATTTAAAATACCTCTGAGTGTATACTGTCTAGAACCACTTTACAAAATAGCTTGCAATTTGCTTTGGAAAAATTGTTTTCCAAATATTAATAAAAATACAAACTGTTTTACTTACCGTATTCAGACAATTCTGTGTCCTTCACAACATTAATTACATAAAGTAAGGCTTATACTTAACAGTTTTCCCATCAGTTTAACACAGTCAGCAAACTTTTCATCCAGTTCTTTTTGCAGAACCATAGTTTACATATGTAAACTACATGTTTTTGGGATTGTTGGTTTGCAGTTCTCATACTTATTTTCTAATTTCACATTGTTGCTCGTCTTTTTTCCTTGTCTACTTCTGTAAAAACTAGTCCTTACACCAGTTTCTCATCATTTTTCTAGTTGTCTGCTGGTCTTTTTTTCTGTTGCTCAAGCATATTCCTTTGGAAAAATTGAAACTGTTTCGCTGGTAAAACTTCCGTCTGTCTCTCTCTCTCTTTGTGGACCTTCTTAATGTCAGACAATAAAGAAGCCAAGTTTCCTTCAGCTTGCTTTTTTTTAATTTTCTTTATAGCCTGTTCTACATCAAAAAACATCTTTGATCCACCAGGGAAAAAAATATTCTGAAATCAGCTGGACTGAGCAACTTAAATTGCACGCCTATCTCTTGACATCCCCAGTTGCCAAGATGAACTTTCTTCTTCCCTTGTATGATGTGTAGAGAATAGTCATTCCCACAAGTACTCATGTCCCCGTTTTTTTAATTTTTTCCTTCTGCCACCGTTCTGTAAGGTGCAGCTCTTTCTGCTAGTATGATTGCATTGTTAGTGATAAAGGTACCGGCTGCTTTCCGATGTCCATATTTGGAGCTTGCACATAATATGCCCACTCAGTTGAAGGTTGCCACCCCTCCACTTTTTCCTGGAGTTTCCAGAAATGAAAGTAGTACTCCAGTTCCCTGGTTCTGCAACTCAAACTCTGGTTTTTCGCACTACTTCATCAGTGCATTTTGTATGCTGACGAAAGATGACATCAGCAGCTTGTTGATTAACTATTTCCCCAGCATAGCAAGCAGCCAAGCAACAAGTTATTTTCCCAACACAGTAAGCAGCCGAGCAACAACATAGGTTCATAGGTAGGTATTAGGCTATCGGCCCAAGGGCCTATGTAAGCCTAGCCAACAAGGTTCCCTGGCTTACGCCACCCATGAAAGTTATTTTCCTGTGCCACTGTCGAGCAGAGACACAGAAGTGATCCCCAGGGGTGTATTTCCTATTTCCCATCCACTCATCAAGATTTTTCTTGAAGAGTGCTAATGAAGAACTTTGCTTGACATAGAATGGTAGCCTCTTCCAGAGTATGGGAAGTCTCTGGGACAGGAATCTATCCCTCCAGCATGTCCTGTTTATTGTGGTGACAAGGTTTAGGTCCCTAGAGCATGTAGCTTGGAGGGATTGGGATTTATTTAGGTGTATCATGTCCAACAGCTCTGGGTTTGACATAGCTTTATATGTTAGGCAGAGATCACTTCGGAGTAGGCGATATGCTACGGAGTAAAGCTGGAGTTTTTTGAGGCGGTCAGTGTAGGGCTTTTGTTTGAGGCCAGTAATCCTCTTTGTGAGGTACTTCTGTGGCCTTTCCAGCTGCTGCAGATGTCTTGTGAGGTACATTCCAAAAGGGGCGTTGTACTCTGTAATGGGTCTAATGAGTGTCGAGTAGAGGGGAATAATGACCTCTTTTTTCCTGGATGAGAACCCTTTTATGATGAGGTGTGTCACGTAGAAGGACTTCCTGACTACTGTGGCGATGTGACTATCAAAGGAGAGACTAATGTCCACCTGGGTCCCAAGGTCTCTTATCACACATTCGCATAGACTGTTGAGAAGCCCATGAAAATTAAGGAATAAAAAGCAGGGCTCATACTGAGATTTTACTTGCAGCACTGCTGTGTTTTTCCTTTTAAGATGGAGTCAGAGCACAAGCTTCTTATTTTTTGGAGTTTGATTGTGGAGGATGGTGGATGCTTTGCTAGACAGAGTGGGTGGACCTATTTCATTGAATTTCAGCCAGGGTTGCTGCTGCTGTGACAAGTGTTTGGGGTTTGCTTGTGCTGCTGCTGCTATTTCTCCTCTCACTCTGACTGCAAGGAAGCTGTCATACCAGGAAGCCACAGGAGAAAGGCTGTTTTATGTTAAGGAAAAACACTATAGGCACAGAAGTGAAACTGCAGACTGTCCTGATTTTTGCATCATACTTTATCTTTATTTACTGCTTCTTGGTTTTCTTTTGACAGGCACACCTCTCAAATCTCCAGATTTTTGTAAAATGTCCATATTATTGCTTGATATATTTGGTCCGTTTCTCATAAAGTCTGCATTTTTTTTTCTGACAAATCAGAGGATTGAATTCTGTAAATAATAATAGAGTTTAAAATTTTGCAAACTTCAGAAAATGTATTGCAATGCAAAGCCTTTTTATTGTAGTAACTGTAAGTCTGTAAGACCAATATTTAACATTTCTCCCTATTTCTTGACATTGTGCTAAGAGGCCAGGTATGCTGGCAGGCAGTTGGAGAGTCAGAGAGTTTTAAACATTATATCCTTTAGAAAATATATTTTATTGTAACAACTTTTGATTTGGGGTCTGTTTGCATATTTCTTGTGCTAAGAGATTTGTCCATATTTTTTGACTCACAAAATTGTCTGTTCCTCATCGAATTTGTAGTGGCATATCACTGACATAAATTTGAGTTTATAAGAGAAATATTTTAAATGTGTCCATTATATTAAGCTTTGTTCCCATTTCTTGTGCTAGGAGGTTAAGTTATGGTTGAGAGGTTTAACTCCTTAAATTATATTTGTGTGTTAGACTGCATATCTTTGAGGAAATGCACAATGGAGCATAAACTGCTTTTCTATCTACTTTCTAAGATTATTCTGTACCCTTTTCTGATTAGTGCTATCCAGATTTATTGAGCTAATCATGATTCTGAAAATGAATGTACAGATTTTTGATTCCTGTTTTTGTTCTGTTTCTCATATACTTGGCTTTCTAGCAGATTATCAAGGGCTGAAGTCACTAAATGAGATACGTTGTGTTCTTTAAGAAATGCATGATACAGCAAACTGTTCTACCAAATTTCTAAGGTTAAGAACAATGTTTAAACTCCGCCTCTGATTTTTGAGCCCTTGTCCTGCATTTTTTTTTGGCTTTGCAGCAATTGAATCAAATTGGGCCATCATCTGAGTACTTACGACATATCTAGTTAGTCTTGGTTTGTCTCTATGTAAGTTATTATAGTTGCAGATGGTATTATCATTGTGAGTTGCTATGTATTTCATCATTATCATCTTGTCAAATCGCAGTACGCCTCTGACTGTTTGACATATGCTGTTGCACATTGTGTCTAGGCTTTATTCTCAGCTGGATACATTTGCGTTGGGTTCTTGTGTGTAACAGTTGAGGGTCTCGAGTTGGCACATTAGTTACTGTTGCTGCTTCAATATTGGATCCCCAAATTTTAATCTCCATTGAATGCTTTCTGTGTTGGATCTACATGTCTTTCTGTCTATGCCAGGTTCATGTGTGTAACAACTGTATAGTGTCACTCTGGCACAGGCGTTACATTACTGCCTTACATTGCTTGACCTCCACTGTTAATTTTTCAGGTTGAGTCTGTAGGTCCTCTTGCAACCAGATGCTGCATATTTTTTCTGGTATAGATATATAACAAGGTGTACTACAAGTCTGGAACGTTTCATGTTACAAGACATGAGCAAGTATCTCTGGCTGCTGACTGTGGCACAGGCCCCCAAGACACTGCTGTTGCTGATAACTTAATTGTATTGCTTGGATTGGTGTTATTAGCTCTTGGTTTATTGCAGTGGTGCTGAGCAAGGATCCTGCAAGAATCATGTTTGGAAAAGGTCAATGGATCAGCAAGAGGCTGGAAGCAGCACAATGTCTCCTAGGAAGTTAAAAACATTCTGCACTTACAATAAGGCATGAGAGCAAAGTTATTGAAGGGTGTCATCTCTTCCAAGTGCAGATGGCATGGCCAAGTGCACATCCTGTGGAATAACTTTCACTATTAAGTGGGATGAAGAAAAAGCACTGCAAAATCTACCAGAAGTCAGACAAACATCAGTAAAGCCTTTTGTTCCAGAAGCAGAACTTTGTAGTGACAGTTTATTCAGCTGTGTAGTGCAACCAGTGAAGCTTCAAAAGTGACAGGAGCTGAGCAGTTTATCATGGTGTGAAGCACAATCACTCATATGTATTGTCAACTATAGAGGTAAGCTGGCACAGACAGTTTTCCCTGACAGTACTGTAGCTGAGAGTTCCTTTTGCAGGAACATGGCACTTCTATTTCTCACCAGGATCAGACGCATCCAATAAAGGGAGCAGAAGAATGTTCCCCCTGATTATTCAGTACTTCACTCAGCCATAGTACACAACAGAAACTTCTGGATTTCAATGGGGATCATAACGAAAGTGGTGAATAAAGGACATTCTTGTGCAGAAAGAGCTAAAAGTACAAAACGTGTTTAGCTATGCTGCATTTACTTATGGAAACACAGGTCTGTTTTTAAACATCTGAAAACTGAGGTACTCACGTCATATGTAAAAACTCCAAGTTATGGACACACTGAGCATAAAAAGTCAACAAATTTATTATTTAATTTATTATTAAATCCACAAAGCTTTCGTGAAATACCCTTCTTCATTGTGTGCTTCACATCATTGCAGTAGACTGTGTCACTTAATACATAGCTGTGCAAAGCATGCAAGTTAGGCTGTTGTAAGGTTTGTTGTAGAGACTCTGGCTTTGAAAGTGCACAGTGTGTTTTCACATCTGCAAAAAAAAAAAAAGAAAGAAAAAAAAAACTGGCACTATTGAAGGACTTCTGTTCTTTCCTAAACAAGGACTTTAAGGAGATCATTTGGCATATTGTCACAAGGTGCTTGTCTTTGTTTCCAGCTATGGCAAAGCTTATCGAATGCTGTCCTGCTATTAAAAGTTTTATTAGTCAATGAACTGAAGAGCATCACCATCTTATCTGGTGATTTGTGGAGGCTGATGAGAATGGTATCAGTGAGAATATCTCTGAGGCAGAGTACTATACACATTTCATCTACTACATCCTGCAGATATTCCACAAGTCTGTAGCAAAACTTGAAAGTAATACACAAACTAGCCCAGAGTTGTACACAGTGATAAGTTTTAGTTGAGTTGCAGAGAAAGCTAGCTGATCATTTCTTTGGTGCCAAAGCTTCATCTGCCTTAAAGCACTTTACTCCAGCTGTGGCAAAGTGGGTTGACTTTGATAATAGCCCATTTAAAGCTAATGCAGGTCCTCTGCCTCCAGCAACCTGTAACTTGGTAAGAACTGTATACAGTTGCAGATGTTTTCAGTCTGGATGTAGACGTTGACCCACTTTACTCGGATGACTGCACTGTAATTGCTGCATTGCCAGCCCTGTCACAGATGATGGAGGCATCTGTAAGTGATCGCTGGGTGAACTTTTAATGCTCCAGACTACAAAATGCTTTACAGACTGGTGCAGTTCGCATTTTCACCCCTCCCCCCGAAAGCCGTAGCTTCGTGGAATTTTTTTTTTTTTTTTTATATTATGGGGGTGCATGGACTGATAAACTGAATGTGTGTGTCTCTTGTCAAAGCTGAGTTGCAGGTAGAGCTAAATTTTGTTATGAGTTCACGATTTTATACATTTGTAAAAAAAAAAAATTTATTATATAAATTGCGACAAGACTGTGATTTGTTTCACTTTTTTTATAAAATCAGTAATGTGACCCATGATTTTATATGCAGTTTTCCCATGCTTTTTTATATTTCATCATGTAGTATCATTTAAATGCATTGTTGTGTATAGTGAACCATTAACGATGTACTGCTTTGAATGGAATTACTCTTAAATAAAGTTGTTTACTTTGCATCTGATTAATTGTATATGTTCTCCATTTAGTAACTGCATCTGGTGTGCAAAATTTGTGCTGATTGACATGGTTAGATAAAAGGGGTGTGGCTACTAAAGGGAATGTCTGTAGCTAGATTATGCATGAGGTGGGGCTTGTTTGTCAGGAAGTGGCATTATGGGAAGGTGGCAACCCTATCTCAATTAACACATTCTGCTGTGGAACAGTAGTCCAGTTGCTTATTTTTGCTTTCATCAAATAAATGTAGTTAGTTCCTTCTTGTTTATCTGGTACATCTAACTGTATCTTGTTTTTCTTAACATTTGTTAAGAAACATCATGCTCCCCTTCAGCAAGGGTGGTGTTTCTGCAAACTAGCACATCAATAACAATACTCTAAGCACATGGTCAGTGGTGAGAGATCTGGGCACGCAGGTCGACCGTAACCTTACCTTCGATCATCATGTCTCCACAGTGGTAAGAACGGCATTTTATATTGCTCATCTCATAAGTAAGGGCATTGCCTCCAGAAAAAGAGAGGTTATAACCCCCCCCCAAACGTTTCCCTCATCAGGCCAATAATAGAGTACAATGCCCCCTTTGGTTTGTTCCTTTCCTAACACCTGCAGCAATTGGAGAGACCACAAAGGTTCCTTACAAAGAAAACTCATGGTCTTCAAGATCTGTCTTATGCAGACAGCCTGAAATCATTGTCACTTTACTCTCTGTCATACAGACTGCTCAGAAGGTGACCTATGCCTTGCATATAGAGCCATCTCTGACCCACCTTGAATGGAAATGCTGCACATTCGCAAGTTAAGTGGCACACGGGTCACTCGCTCAAAGGACCTTACACTTGTATGTGACATCAGAACTTGCTGGAGAGACAGGTTTGTCTCACAGAGGTTGCCCCACCTTTGGAACAAGTTTCTTATTCATGTTAAACAAACCCCCTCATGGGCCCTATTTAAGTGTAATTTGGACGATTGGATGGGTAACCAGAAATTCACCCCGGGGGGGTTCCACCTGTGTCCCTCTTGGACAGGGGGTAGTAGGTGCTGATTTTAATGTCTGCTTGAACCAGACACCCTTAGGAATATGGGTTGAACTTGTCTAGGCTTGTAAGGGCTCTGGGGTCACTAGCCTAGTAACCTCCCATGATCCTATGACAAGTCTTTCCTTCAGTTCATTCCTGGATTTTCTGCAGTTTTATCAACTCATCTGAATAGCTACTTAAAGCTTTAAGTAGCTGTTCAGATGAGCTGATCTGACCTTTTGTCATTTGACTTTATATATATATATATATATATATATATATATATATATATATATATATATATATTCATCCAGTGTTTCACTTGATTTAAACAACTGAATAGTGGATGCTATCTACTGTACTAAAACTGAAACCTGATCTACTTTTTGCAGAGTGGGTGCAAAGTTCTTCACAGCCAGAACTTTCTCTCCTCTACTTTTTACAGCAACATTTTATTGATTACCAAGTTTTCATTTTGCATACTGTGCAATCCATGTTTTGGTACATTGATTACTGATATAACCATTTCAACAAATTAATAAACATGTAATTATAAAACTTAAATGTAAGCATTGATTGACTAGCTTCAGCCCAGATAACACATGGATTAGATCTATGTGCTTTTTAATATATCACAAACAACTCTCGTCAAGTTTAATTTTGCTCCTCAAGTAAAAACACTTAAACAAAAGTTAACCATTTACAACATTATTATAGGTAAGAAATTAACTAGTGACCATATTCCTTTATTTTTGCTATGTTAAAAAATGTAATTGTTGAACCAGTGACATTGTACCTTGTATTGCAGTTTGCTTTTTTAAAATGATTAAAGTTTGTATTAAAATTGTAACACACATTAGGTGTGTTGCTCCCATGTCCGTCCCCTCTTGAAGCTAAGTTTCCTTTACAAATTCCCGTATAGTCAATTTGTTTTCCCTGTGGAGTTCTGTTTCTAATCTCTGGTGGTCTTAGTTCCATATTTTTAATCTATGTAATTGCATTTTACTTCTGTAATTGGTTTGTCTTTGGCTTTGTAGTTTTAGCTTTCTTGGAAATTTTTTGTACTAAAGACAGCTAGCTTTCACATCTTTAATGCAAGGTATTTTACAGCAACTCAGCAAAAAAATATATTGAGGTTAAATTCTCTTCCAAATATGACTTGGCATATTATACAATTAATTTTTGTACTGAAGCAACTTCGTACAGTCTGAAAATATGTGCACACAAAAGCCTCTTTCTTTAACCATTACATCTCTGCCATATGCCTCTTGTTTGTGGTAACATTTCCCAAGCCTGTATGGGGGATGTAAGTATTTGTGCAAATATTTCCATGCAAAAATTGTAAAATTTCTTGATTTAGTTACATATTAAGGAACAAGACATTTTTCCTTCCAATTATCAATAATATATGTATCAAATCATTCAGTCTTTGCTATTTTTAATTTTGTACTGTGTTGTCTTCTCAAATCTGGTGTTGCCGTATATGCTGTGCTTATTACCCTTTTTTGGTGTGCCATTTCTTTTCTGGACTCTGTTATAAAATCAGTTATTTCTGATTTAATAAATTTGCTATCCAGCTTCCACATCTTCATTCAACCTTAACATTAAACCTGTATTTGCAAGTTGATCCGAGTTCATTAACCTAAAGGTTTGTCTAGCTTCATCCCATTTTATTACTTCATCTGCTTCCAAAATCCTGTTTCTTTGTTTTTTTCTTTCCTTAATTCTCATTACTTTTTTTCTTTGCCTTTCTTATTACTATATATAATATAGCCTACAGGTGGTAGTCTGTTTTTCCAAGGTCTGTCTTTATTTAAAGTAAAGATTTGATTAATTGTTTTATGTACATAGTGGAAGGTGCAGTGGTATAGCGGTTAGCACCGTCACCTCACAGCAAGAGGTTCAACAGTTTGATTCTTGGCTGAGGTGCCTTCTTTGTGGAGTCTGCATGTCCTCCCTGCATTTGTATGGGTTTTCTTTGGTTACCCTGGTTTCCACCCACATTCCAAAGACATGCGGTAGGTGGACTGGACACTCTAGATTGGCCGTAGGTCTGAGTATGTGCGTGCGAGTATGTGGTGCACCCTCTGAGGAGGGTTGGGCCTCAGGCTAGCAATCTGACCCAGTATAACCTGTACCTGCTATGGAAACTAATGCTGAAGGGTGCTCGTTGCCCGATGCGATAAATGCACGGGAGCCAATCCAGGAGCATGTACAGAGTCCTCCTTAAATTCCTTTCTTAAATCTCCACAAATCCCAACATGTTATCCTGTTGTTAGCTAATTGGACATTGTATTTGCCGCATACTTTCATTTGGGCATATATCCTGAATCAAATATATTAATCTAAACTGTGTGACCTTATAGTATGCCTCCAGATATTGAAATCCCAAACCTCCTTGTTCATTTATCAGTTTTCCCAATGCTCTTTCTTTTCTTACCCCCCCAAAACAATTCCTTAATTTCCTTTTTTTAGTCTTCCATATCTGATCTCTCAGTTGATAAATATAAGCCTGTCCTGTATAAAGAGCCATACACAGCAGTTTCCAAAGTCTTGTCTTACTTGTAATCGCATGAGTAATTTATTTTTTGTTGTTTTTTTGTTTTGTTTACTGGGAAAGTCCTTCTGGGCTGCATTAGATCCTTTTCAGCTGAAGCCCAGGGAGAAAAGCTCCAAGAAATAACGAATTTGTTGAGTATATAGAGAGATAGCAAGTAATAAATTACAATGTGTTAGAATACGCAGAGATAATCGAAAAACATATATAATAATGGGAATATATAATCTGTAAGGAAAAAATTACCTGTTTGCAGGTTGACATAATGCAGTGCAATATATGTATGAGTAGTATAAAAGTGCTCATTCTCTGTGTTATGAAAGCAAAAGAGAGATGAGGGAAGGAGAGTGAAGAACAATGGGCATACTAAGGAATTAGGTTAGTAACAGTGTATCTGATGAGGGTGGTTTAGGTAGAGTGGCAAAACTTACCCTAGCATTGATCAAGAGCATGGCCAGGTTTTTGTTGAGGTATTGTTTCAGTTCTGTACTAAAAGCTTGTGAATTACTTGACTGTCTTATGTTGGTTGGAATTGAGTTCCTTAATTTAGAGGTGCAGCTGGCTTCAAGTGAATCCCTCGAGGTGTTTTTATTTTTTGCTGCATAAAGGAGAGTAGGAAGCAGGTAGGCTGTGGCTATAGTTTTGCTGGCTGTTTTTGTGAGGAATGGCTGTACCCTGTAGAGACTTCCTAGTTTTTAATGTCTTTTTTATAGCTTGTGAGATTTGTTGCTGGTTATTTTAATTGTTCATCAATAATAATCCCAAGAAGCGCTTTCCAATATGGCTGCACACTGATCAACAGTTTAATTTCATCTCTCCCAGTATGAAAAAAAAGAAACTATCAATTAAGTACCAGTAATTCTGCCTGTTTTAATAAACATCAGTTATTGGCATACACTGCCTAGATGCCAGCAAAGAAGAAACTGGGAGAGCCTGAAAGAAAATCAACTGCAAAAGGTGAAGAGAAAATGCTGACTGGGAGGAATCCTGCAGATGTTCAGCAAAAAGCAGTTCAGGCTCTAGTTTTTGTACAAGAAATAGCTTCCAGTAATTTGGAGGAAAAAAATACATCAAATGTGCTCAGAGCCGATTAAAATAAAAGAAGCACTGAAGGAGTATACCAACTCAAATGTTAAAAGGCTAGAAAAAATAGAAGAAGCTTTAAACTGAAAAAATCAGAGGTCAAAATGAAGAAAAAGTTGGCTGGGTAAGAGACTGCTCAAGAAGAGCTGTTTCAAAAAATGGTAGTTAGAGATTTCTTGCTGTACCAGGGAAACTGGACAGAACAGACTGTGTTTTAAGCACAAATAAGTAACTGGACTGGTATTCCACAGCAGGATTTCTTAAATGAAAGGGCACACAATGTGCATGTTCCAAACATGGCCTCGAGGAAGTGGCCAAGACCTGTACTAGTAAAGATGCAGTCATACCTGCAGAAAGAGTCGATCCTGCCAAAACTGGAGCAGAAGAGCAAAATATTAAAAATTGGAGACAATAGAGTGGTAATGGGAAATGATTATTCACTGTGCAACAGGCAGAAGCAAATTTATCCCAGCAATCAGGGAATGTTGAGAGACAGGTGTGAGATTCAAGCTGCTGTATCAATCGGTCTTCAAAATATTTTTTCCTGAATGATCAAATTAATTTTTGATGTAGAACATACTAAGGAGGAAATACAAAAGTTTGGCCAACAAAAAGTTTGTCATAAAACAGAAGAGGACTCTGCTTCTCATTCTTTTGATGATGAAGCTTATAGAGAGACCAGTGAAAAAATGTCCAGTGTTGCAAAGGAAAATTTTTGAGAGAGAGAAAAAGCACAGGAGTTCATTAGAAGAATTGGGAGTATCTTGGACTTGAATTGTAGTCTGGGGTTAGGAGATGGAGATGAACTGTAAGAAGACCGGCAACACTGAAAGTAGTGAATAAATGTGAGACTATAAATCATCAGTCACATTTTTGAAATATGGCTTTACAAGAAAAAGTGGCTGAGACAGATTGTATTTTTGTTGCCTTTTTAAACTTGTTGGGGGACTGATTGTTATATACCCTGCTTCAGTGTCATTAATGTTTGGAAGGACATTAAAAGGAAAAAGTAAATAAGTTTGTTCTTTTTTGTTTTTAAGAAATGTTGGCATTACAGTGTAAAAAGAGAAGAAAGGCTGGTCATTCAGTTTTATTTAAAGATAGCCACTGGATTTTTCTTAAGGCTAAATATTAATGTTTTCTGAAAGCATACAAGTTTTTTTTTACATCTGGGAAGGAAATAAAGATGAAAACAGACAACAGTTAATGTTATGTAGGATCACAGGTTGTAAAATAATGCCTTAGCATTTATAATGTTGTGTTAACTAATTCCTGTGGGGTGCAGGTGTCGATTTGGGACAATTGTTCTTGTCAGGAGGGTTAAACTTCATTATCTGAAGATGTACATAGTTTTGTGTGTTTATTTTAACTTGGGTTTTGGGTTTTTTTTTTTTTTTGGGGGGGGGGGAGAGGAGTTCATCAAAAAGTCTTGTAAAATGTGAGATAGGTTCAAATGGAGATGACCAGAAACAACTGTATAAAGGTTCAACTTGCCAGACATTAGTGAGTGAATGTAATACAGAAGCTGGAAATAGACATTTAAAAAAGCTTTCATATGTTGTTGTAGTTTGTCTTTCGGCTTTTTCCCGGTAAGGGGTCGCCACAGCGGAACTCCGGTCCGCTAATGATTAGCAGTAGATTTGTACGAAATGCCGAGGTGCCAGCTCGACGCCCAACCTTCAACGAAGGCACGCCCATTTACGCACGCATGTGTTTTGAATGCTACCCAACCACGGGGAGGCCATGCAGACTCCACACAGAAGGCTCTCCCAAGCCAAGCTGAGAATCGAATGGGAGAATCTCTTGCTGTGAGGTAACAACGCTACCGCTGTACCACCATGGTAAAAAAGCTTTCATATGTAATAGGTGGAAATAACTTCTATCATAATTGCTACACGTAGTATATTATTGTGGAGCATGAATGGCTTCAAAAAAGCTTTCATATGTAATAGGTGGAAATAACTTCTATCATAATTGATACACTTAGTATATTATTGTGGAGCATGAATGGCTTCACAGGTATTGAAAAAAAATAATAATATTGAATTATATTAAGAAATGCAGAGTACAAATAACAGTGCTACAAGTCACATGTTTGAAAAAGTCTGCAGATGAATTTGATCAAAGGATTTCAGTATGGATATTCAGCAGAATGTAAGGGACAAATGAAAAAGGGAGAACTTTTATTAATTGCTAAAGGAGCTCCAGTAGTGATAGAAGAGGAAAACAGAGGAAGGCAGTGGGGTACTGGCAAGGTAGGAAGATTTCTCTGGCATATATTTATATTCCACCTAAAACTATTATGGACCTTAAGAAAATCTTTGGAGAAATAATCAGCTTTCAGCAGGGAATATTACTTATAGGTGGGGACTGCAACGTGATTTGCAACAACGAGGATGTATCTGGAGGACCCAGTGATTCACCCATCATTAAACCTTTTATGTTGCTCATCCTTACTAAGTAACCTGATTTCATTACTGTAGGTACTTTGTTAAAGATGGATCTGAGGAAGCACTTTATGTGAAAGTGCTTTCTTTTGTACACTGGTAACCCTTTGTTTAAATATGTTGTTAAAGTATTTGCATATATTTAAAAACTGTTCCCTCACTAAGACGTGGTCAGATTCTAAATAGCAAGTCTTAGAAGTCACTTATTTATTTATTTAACATTTGTTTACCGGGAAAGTCAAACTTGGAACAAAGCCAGTTTTCAGTGGGACTCTGGGAGAAACACTTCAGATGCATGTTTTTGTAACGTGGGAGGAAACCAGAGTACCCGGAGAAAACTCACATGAACTCAAGGAGGACATACAGACTCCGCACAGAAGGCACTCCAGCTGAGAATCGAACTGGAGAACCTCTTGCTGTGAGGCAACAACTCTACCGCTGCACCACTGCGCGATCCAACATTTATCTGTATATTCAAGTAGAGTAAAACCAACTCCACCACTTACATGCCTTGGTTTTCATCCTATCAGGAAGCACAGCTGGATCCAGCACTAGCAACCTAAGCAGATGCCTATAGCCCACTGGCTGAGAAGGACTGCCATAACATTTATTTTTTAATTAAAAAAAAAAAAAGTAAATTGCAAGTCTTCTTTAAGGGTGTGAAGAATGCCCTCTGTGTCTGTGTGTCCCTGCATCAGTTGCCACATACATCTGCTGGCAATCTTTAAATGCAAAAGATTTTCTGACATTCCTGCTGCTGCTTTTCTGTGTCCATGAGCAGAATTTAAACATGTCTGCTTCTTGGTTAATTTGCTCAGGTTCAAAACCTGTACCCTAGTTACAAAAGACAACAGCCTGAATCCTCTACACCAACTACCAGACTACTCAAAAAATGAGTTTCAGTGCATTTTCAATGAATTGTGTTCTTCAAGAGAAGAGTTTATTCCTGCTCATGCTAAGTCTGTTTTCAGTGTGCAACTGTTTTGTTCAGCAAATGGCCATCACTGTCTGTGCTATAACATTTGAAAGCAGTGGTAGTAGCACAACAGGTAGCATACTTGTTTTTGATGCAGATGGTTGTGGGTTCAACTCCCACACCATGCAAATGGATTGCTTATACTTTGTTATGGTTTAAGGGGAGGTTGGGGGTGCTGCAGTCTTGAGTGTGTCCTCTTTTGGATGAGATGTCTAGTGACTATGAACCTGTTGTCGGTTTGCCATTCATTCCCTATTGCAGTATTACCAGCATGCCATTTATTTTTTTTTTAATGTAACATGGGCAATTTATTCTTCAAGGGCAGCAGGCACTGAATTTATAGATGAAACACTGAAATATAAAGTTGAGTAGCAACCTCTTCATTAGTTACAAATCTCATTTAAATGTGGAGTTATTCCGATGACTTTTACTTATGCAAAGATTGTGCATATTGGCTGATATTGGTGCATTGTAATGACAGAAGTATGAATGGCCTTTTATGATCAAAATGTTCTGAAATGGGCAGTTTTGTCATTATTGGTTGATCTGTTTTGTTTCATTGCTTACTGGAAAAATGTTTAAAACTATGAATTTAAAATGCACTATAGGAAGTGGTGCTATATTATACAAGGAATATTTAATACAATTAAGGTGAATCAAAGAACACATGTATATATGCATGGTCCTAAAAATTTGTGCAAGGGGCCTATGGCTTGAAAACAGCCCAAAGGTAAACTTAATTGATACTTTAAAAAGCTGTTACAAATAAAAGGTGGGAATAGTAATATTTCAATGGAATAACCCTTTCAATATTGCCCTTAAATGTTAATGGTTTCACAGATGTATACAAAAAAGAAATAAGATACAAAAAATGTAGAATGCAAGTAGCTATGTTATGAGGATCCCATTGGGAAAGAACAGAAACTGTGAATTTGATAAAGAAAGATTTTCAGAACAGTTATTCAGCAGAATACCTGAGACAAAGGAAAAGAGTACTTGTGTTAATTGCAAGACGAGCTCCAATAGTGATAGAAGAGGATAAAAAAAATAATGGTAGATATGTAGTACTAAGGGGCTACTGGCAAGGAAGGAATATTACACTGGCATGTATTTATATTCCACCTAAAACTTGCAATGATGGAGCTTAAGAGAATTCTGGGAGAAATAATCAGCTTTCAGCATGGAATATTACTTATAGGTGGGGACTGGAATTTGATTTGCAGCAGGGAATGTGTGTGTGAGGGGACCAGAAGGGAAAATATAACAAAGGAGGATAGATTTTTGAAGAAATTTATAAACATATTTGGCATGGAAGATGTGAACTCAGTATCAGGATTAGCAAATTTGCATATTATTCCCCAAGATACAAAGAAAGAGCTAGGCTAGACAGAATTTACACTTCACTGGAACATTTATATTTAATTGAAAGTTTTGATATACATCCAATAACTATTTCAAATGGCGCACCAGTAACTATTTATTTTTATTTATTTATTTAACATTTGGTTACTGGGAAAGTCCAACTGGACACAGGTCCATTTTCAGTGGAAGCCCAGGGAGAAAAGCTTCAAAATCACAAATATACATAATAGTACAATAGAGGTTGAAAAAGTACAGAGAATAGTATATAGCTGCAGGGTATGAGCTATGCAATACAAAAACATAATTGAATTCTTTGCAGATCATACAGTACAAAATAAGTTGACTATTTACATATGGATACATTGCAGAATGGATGATACAAAATTGTTGTATGTATGTGCTAAATAGATTCCAGAGTAGCTATACAATATAAGTTATTGATTCAAGTAGTAACATTTTCTTTTGATATATGCATGGTAAACTAGAGGCATATATTGGACATTCATTCAGTAGGATATAGTGGTCTTTTATCAGGTGAGATTGCTAAAACATTGTTACTTTAAAACTATCCAGGACCTGTGCAAGTGCAGAGCCAGGTTTCATTTAAGTGTGACTTTAGTAGATTTTTGAATTGAGCTATAGGGTGGGTTGAGGTTATTGGAGATGGTAGTTTGTTCCGTATCTTGGGAATTCAGAGTTGTTTGCTTTGGTGGTGGTAAGTAGTAGTTTGTTGCTGGAATGGAGACGGCAATTGTTTGTTTGTGGTTGGAGAAGGGGTTTTATCTGGATGATGCAGGATTTTATGGGCAAAGGTTAGTTGATTATAGAGTATTAGTTGAGGTAGTTCAAGCCAATTTAGTAATTTTGGAGATGTACATTGATGTGTCTGAGAAGAGGAATCTGTGGGGAATCTAGCAGTTTTATTGTAACAGGAATCTAGTTTGGCTAAATCAGTTTTCTGAGATTAGTTAAGATGGGAGAGGCATAGAGAAGTGTAGACAAGAGGTGGGTGCGGGCAGTGGTTGCTGTTGTGTTTGTTTAGGAATTATTTATTTCTATAGAGGGTGCCTAATTTTTTATGTACTTTCTTGATGGTTTCAGAGATGTGGATATCAAACTTTAAGGTGGTGTAAATTTCAACATCCAGAAGTTTTATGTGGGTTACTGGATAGAAAGTGGTCTTGTTTATGGATGTGATGGAGAATGGCAGGGTAGATGGGAGGTGTTTCTGTAGGGTGGAACAATAGTAGTTTGTTTTTGTTGGGGTTTAGAATGAGCTGGATGTTAGTGAGCCATATTTCAATTGCCAGAAATGAATTTTGGGTTATGACTGTAGGTTTTGTAGAGAGGGGGCTGTGCAGATCAATGTAGAGTCATCTGCATATTGTATAACTGTTGTAAGAGGGGTACAAGTGTGGAGTATGGTAGTGATGAGAGAGAATAGTAGAGGTCCAAGGATAGATCCTTGGGGAACTCCTAATGTTACTGGAAGAAGGGGGGAGAGTTAATTTTGCCAATGAACAGCCTGCTGGCATCCTGATAGTTGGCTTTTAAACCAGTTGATAGATGCAGTACTAAGGTTGTGGGTAAAGAGTACATTAAGTAGTTTGTTAATGGTTTGCTATATCAAAGGCTTTTGAGAGATCCAGGAAGATGGCTGCTATAAAATTTCCAGTGTTTCTATGGTGGTTGACTGAGTTAGTGAAGGACATTAAGGCTGTGGTAGTACTGTGATAAGGGCGAAAGCCATGTTGAGTGTTAGAAGTTTTTGATTGCGAAGATGGTGCATCAGTTGTGTGTGTATTACTCTCGCTAATATTTTGGATAAGGGGGACAGGATGGCAATTGGTTGGTAGTTAGTCAATTCAGTGGAACTGCCACCTTTATTTAGGGGTAGGATATGGAATATTTTCCAAATGTTAGGCACAAGGTTTTCAGAGCTTGATCTGTTGATTAGTATGGCTAGTAGATAGGCTATTGCTTCTGCTGCTATGTGTAAAAAATCAGCAGGGAGTTTGTCGGCTGCAAGTGATATTGACTTTAGTTTTTTTTAAGTAATTTAACTGTGGTACCAAATATGTGGGGTGTAATGAAATAAAAATGAGACACTGTTGGTTTCCCACCTGTCTGAAAACAGAGGGATGTAATGTGATCTTATCTCGCCTACATTCTGTACTGATGGGGTTCGGAGCCGATCTTCGGCTCCGACTTGGCACGCTCTACTATAGAACGAAGTCTCTTATTGGCTGAGCTATCCCACATCCCAGGATGCACCACCACTGCTTCCCCAGATCTCGTTTGCCACTTCTACAGCAAAGACGTGGTCTCGGACTTGGCTGAGCTAAGTGCTTGTTATTTAAAAAGTTTCTGTCATAAATTTTTTGCTAACCTACCCAAAGCTGTTTTAACAGCTATTCGTTGTTGTGTGACTGAGAGATTGTGTTTTTTGTGGTAAATTTGTCTAGTTTGAGGGAAAGGATCCCGTTTAAGTTAGAGGGGCCTTGCCCTCGCGCTTTGTGGAAAGCTTTTTGTGTGTGAGTCTTTCTTCAAGTGATCCCGTTTAAGTTAGAGGGGCCTTGTCCTCAGTTTCTATTCGTTATTGTTAGTGTACTTTGAAGAATTTTTTCTGTGGTAATTATTTGTGTTTCAATATGTCGAAAGAGCACAGACCTTCAGGATTCAAAAAATGCTCTAAATGCAGTTACAAAATGTCCATCACGGACGATCACTGTTTGTGCGTTTATTGTTTAGGCCCTAAGCATCTTCAGGAGTCATGTAGCGTTTGTCACGCTTTTTCCTTCCGTGTCCTCCAAGAGAGGAAAAACAAATTGATTTTAAAAGGGCTTATCACCCCTTCCTTTGAAGAGGCTTTATCTTCTTCCCCTTCACCTTCAAAGAAGAAGAAATCGTCGGCTCCGACCAGCCCGTCGGAACCGGCTTCAAAAAAATCTCGGCAGGCTTCTCCATCGGCTCCACGGACTTCGGAGCCGAGGGCGGAACGGTCTGCCTCGATGCCTCCAGCCTTGACTCCTCTGGCTTCGGAGCCGACGGCTAGAGCTTCGAGAGGCAGGTCACCTTCATCGGCTCCACTGTCTTTGGAGCCGACGAGAGTTGCCCGCTCAGACTCTTCCCCTTCGGTGCCGAAGTCCTCTTCAGCTCCGAGGGAAATTGCAATGGTTGTGGAGTCTCCCTCGGCACCGATATTTATCGAGACTATTCGGAACCGGTGGAGAAGTCAACTCGAACTCATTCGATCTCTTCTCGGTCTTCGAGAATGTCAGATTCGGACATAGACAGGGTGCTTCAAAGGCTGTTTCAGTCTCCGGTCTTTCAAAAGTTGGTTTCGGCTCCAGCCCAGTCGGCTCCGGAGCCGGTTGCCCACCCTGTTGTCTTGGTTCCTCCTCCAACAGCCTCGGCAGCGTTGGAGTCGGTGCTGGTGGAGCCGATGGAGGTTTTTGGGTCGGCTCCGACCCTTACTCCAACCCCGGCCTTTGGGTCGGAGTTCGGTACACGGACCTTCTCTGTCGGCCCCGGGGGTGATGCTTCGGGACCGATGCTTTTGGTTCCGAGCCTCCCTCTCGGTGCGTCGGCTATGGGAGTGCCGTCTACTGTTGTGGCCTCGGGGGTTGGACCTTCCCAGGACTCTGGGGGTTCCGCCTTCAGGGCCATGAGGAGTGCTTTGGCCACCTCCACAGTCTCACCATCACCTTCCCTTGGCACAGAGACTGGTTCCTTTGTAGTCTCCCTGTCTCAACCCAGCGGAGCCCTAGGGGCTGAGGCCACCCCCATCGGGGGTTCCCTCCTTCCTGAAGGTTCCCCCGAAGCATCTTCGGAGGAACCTCCGAGGAATAGACAGTGCAAGAGGAAGCACGTCGACTCCCCTGACGAGTCTCTCACCTCGTACACCGACCTCGATGATGCGGAAGGGTCCCCCAAGTCGTCCTCGGATGATGTCTCCTTTGCGGACATTTTGGAAATCCTGAAGCAATGAGGCGACTGGCAGTCCAAACCCCCTTCCGCTGAGGAGTCGGTATTCCTCAAGGCCTTCGGGGCTCAGCCCTCCGCCTCCTGGGTGTCTCCGCCCTTCGACGAGCTTCTGGATTTGATCTCTCGAAGGGCGTGGGAACACCCGGATTCTGTGGAACCGGTGCCAGCTTGCCCCAATAAATTTATTTCAGCACCCCCCGAAAAGGATTTTCTCTCCAAAGGTGTGGCTGTAGATGCCCTGGTGGTGGCATCTGCTACCCAACAAGATGTGGCAGAGGCTTCAACTTCGTCCATCCTCCTAATAAAGAGTCCAGGAGCATGGATCGGTATGAAGCGCACTCTTACTTCAGCAACCTTTACTTTAAGGTCTCTGAATTATCTGACGCACTTCACCAGACTTCAGAGGGATCTAGTCAAGGAACTTTCAGATACCCTCTCTGGTAACTTACCTGAGCAGTTGGCCCAGACGGTTATCTCTCAGCTGGCTACCCTATCATCGTTGTCGAACTCGTCCATGAGGCTCATTTCATATGCAGCCGAGGGGGCGAGCAGAGCTGCGGGAACAGGTGTTGCTCTACGGAGACAAGCCTGGCTTCGCCTGTGTCATTTTGCGGAAGCCTTCAAGTCTTCCTTTGCCGACGCTCCCTTTGATGGGTCCTCTCTGTTTGGACCCAAGGTAAAGGACACCTTGACTCGCTGTGAACAAGAGGGTAAGACTTTAACTGCCGTAGGGGCACGGTTTTCCACTCCCTTCAGGCCTTATCCCAAGGCTAGAAGAGGGGGGAAAATGTGGTTCCGTAAATCTCAAAAGACTTACTCTTCACAACAGAGCGATCCCCCTTCTAGAGGCAGAGGAGGGGGAAATTTTTCAGGAAGACGCCTTCCCAGAGGCGGCGGAGGCCCCCGCAACACTGGAGACCGCGAGTCCTTTCGTGGCTCCTCAACCTTCCAGCATCCCTGAAGGATTGCCCGACTGCGCAGCTCCGGAGCCAGTCGGTGGTTGTTTTTCAAAGCACCTAAAGGCCTGGGAGAGCATCACTCAGGACCGATGGGTGCTCCGAATCATTGCCGGAGGTTACACCATCCCTTTTTCTCAACCCCCCCCCCCCCACCATCCCAAAAAATCCCGGCCCCGCCACCCAGTCAACGGGATCTGGCAGCCAACGAAATCTCAAAGCTGCTTCAAAAAGGAGTCATCCAACCTGTCCCCGCAGGCCAGACCGGATTAAGGACTTACTCAAGATTATTTTTGGTGCCAAAAAAGACCGGGGACTTGAGGCCCATTTTGGATCTCAGCAAGCTAAATCGATCAGTGAAGAAGTCCAAGTTCCGGATGGTCACCTTGCAATCCATTCTCCCGCTGCTAGAGAAAGGTGTTTGGATGTGCTCCATAGATCTCAAGGACGCCTATTATCACAGCCTATTATCACATCCTGATAGATCAGGCGTCCAGGAGACACTTGCGCTTCAGCCTGGGAGACAGTCATTTCCAGTTCCGTGCACTGCCCTTTGGTCTCACCACAGCCCCCAGGGTGTTCACCAAATGTTTGGCGGTGGTGACTGCTCACCTGAGAAGTCTAGGATTCCAGGTGTTTCCATACCTAGATGATTGGCTCCTAACTGCCACCTCCAGGCGTCTACTCTTGCAAAACCTAGCAGCCACAATATCTCTAGGCAACTCCCTAGGAATCACCTTCAATTGGACAAAGTCCGTGTTGCTGCCATCTCAGCGCATTCGGTTTATCGGAGTAGAGATAGACTCAAAGCAAATGCGGGCCTATCTTCCTACAGAGAGGATAGAAACACTACAGTCTCAAGTTCGAGCCTTGCTCCTCAAACGTCGAGCCCCAGCCAGGATGGTCCTACAACTGTTAGGTTCCATGTCGGCCACCGTTCTCCTAGTCCCCTTGGCAAGGTTACATATGAGGATTCTCCAGTGGCTCCTGTCAGTCCAGTGGTCTTATCAGGATCTCCCTCTCAATCATCACATTCTGATCACAGAGACATGCAAACAGGACCTTCGTTGGTGGCTTCTTTCCTCCAACCTGGATCAGGGGCGACCCTTCGTTCCACCACCTCCAGTGGCCACATTGACTACGGACGCCTCCCAGACGGGGTGGGGGGGACATTACCTGGGCAGGTCAGTCCAAGGCAAGTGGCACTCCGACGAGAGTCTCCTCCGCATCAGCATACTAGAAATGAGGGCGGTGCTTCTGTCGCTGCAAGCACTACACAGTTACCTCCCCCAGGGCATGATTGCCATTCAGTCCGACAACATGTCAGTAGTTTGGTACCTGAACAAGCAGGGAGGGACCAGATCCTACCCCCTTTTCAGAGAGGCCATGAAGGTATGGGATTGGGCGATTGCAACCAAACGTTTTCTGGTAGCAACACACATTCCAGGGAGATCCAATGTGATAGCCGACAGACTGAGCAGAACTATTCTCTCCCCTCATGAGTGGTCTCTGAACGACAGAGTGGCAACTCAGATTTTCAGAAAATGGGGAACTCCTTGTTGCGACCTTTTCGCAACCCCCCCCCTCAACACCAAATGCCAACAGTTCTTCTCTCTCACCCCAGTTCCAGGGGAGATTCCCAAGGACTCCCTAGTCCAAGCTTGGCCCACCGGTCTGCTATACGCCTTTCCACCGGTTCCCCTTCTTCCCAAGGTGATCCAGAAGGCGATTCACTTGGAGAGCAAAATAATTCTAGTTGCCCCATACTGGCCTCGTCAAGTCTGGTTTCCCTTTCTTCGGAAATATGCACTGGATGGTCCATGGTTCCTGGACCAAGTTCCGGATCTCTTGACCCATCAGTCGGGACAGCTTCATCAGTCCCTCCACTCGTTGAAGTTAACAGCTTGGCTCCTCCTCTTCCGACCATAGTCAGGAAGCATTTTTTGGACCCGGAAGTCATACATATCTTGTCCTCGGCCCACAAGACTTACTAGCAGCAAATGGAAGAGATTTGCTATTTGGGCCCAACTCCAGGGATTAGACCCCATAACAGTCCCGGTGTCAGAGGTTCTGAAGTTTTTAGCTTCTCTGTTCAATCAAGGTTGTTCGGTCTCTACCATCAAGGTTCAATTGGCAGCTATTTCCAATTTTCATGAGAGCATAGAACCACCTTTGATGAGCAACAAGTTGTGTAAAGCCTTCATGAAAGGTGCTGGGCTGCTACGGCCCCCGATATCTCATCCCGCTCCACCGTGGGACCTTAATGTGGTGTTAGGTGCTTTGACCTCTTCTCCCTTTGAACTGGCAGCAACTTGTGACTTAAAATTTCTTTCTTGGAAGACTGCTGTATTAGTTGCAATTACATCAGCCAGGAGAGTTTCGGAACTTCAAGCCCTATGTGTCAAACCACCATACCTGATTTTTCACAAGGATAGAGTATCCCTCAGACCGAACCCATCCTTTGTTCCTAAGGTTTGTTCTAGTTTTTGTCTGCAACAATCTTTGGAACTTCCAGTTTTCTTCCCAAAGTACTCAAACAGAGCGGAATACATCTTTCACACCTTGGATGTTCACAGACAATTACGCTTCTATTTGGATAGGACGCACCAAGCTCGGAAAACAGATCAGCTGTTTGTGTCCTTTTCAGACAATAAATTGGGCAAAGCCGTCACGAAAGTCACTATTGCCAAGTGGATCAGAGACTGTATCAGTCATACTTACTTTATTTCTAATAAAGAGCTTACAGGTACAGTGAAAGCTCATTCTACCAGGGCTATGGCTACTTCGGCAGCTTTTCATTCCAAGCTTGCCATTAGTGACATTTGTGCTGCGGCTACGTGGTCTTCTCATCACACCTTCATTTCTCATTACAAATTGGACGTGGTATCTCGGGGGCGAGCTTCCTTCGGTTCCACAGTTCTCAGGAGTGTTTTCCAGTGAGCCACCCAGGAATCAGGTGCTAGGGACGCTGTCCCATCAGTACAGAATGTAGGCGAGATAGGATCACATTACATCTTTTAGTTATGTACTTACCATAACTTTAGATGTATGGGATCCATCTCGCCTACATTCCTAATAACCCACCCTCCTTCCCCCTGCCTTGGAGATCAGAAGAGACCGGACGGTTCGAGTTCAGCTGTTTCATCTTGAAACACCTGGCAATATTATATCAACAGTCTATGTGTGTGTGTGTGCATGTGTGTGGACAAACAAGATCTGGGGAAGCAGTGGTGGTGCATCCTGGGATGTGGGATAGCTCAGCCAATAAGAGACTTCGTTCTATAGTAGAGCATGCCGAGTCGGAGCCGAGGATTGGCTCCGAACCCCATCAGTACAGAATGTAGGCGAGATGGATTCCATACATCTAAAGTTATGGTAAGTACATAACTAAAAGATTTAAGGAATGGGTAGTGGAAATTATTCAGGAGTTGTTAGAGAAGACTGAAATTTCTTCTGGAAATATAGCTAGAGAGTGGGTTAAAATTAAGGTGGAGTTTAAATATTGGGTGGAAGTAAAAGAAACAGAGAGAGAGTTAAGAAGCAAGACTTATTTAGAGGTACTGACAAATGTTAAAATATTGCAGAATAGGGGGAATCTCAAAAAACAAGGAGGAGCAATTGCACAATGCTAAGCAGATAATAAAGGATAATATGCATGAGTTTAGAAAGATTGCTGTAAAGCAACTGTTTTTTGATGATAATGCCAGAGCACAAAAGCTTTTAGCACAATGACTCAGGGTACAGAAACTAGAAAGGGTTGTCGCCAAGGTTATGGTGCCTATAATAAGGAAGGTAACAAGAGATCCTGTAGAGGTCCTAGAAATATTTTGGAAATTTTATGAAAGCTTGTATAGTGAAATATGAGCTCGAGAAAAGGTACAATGGAAATGTTTATGGAAGAATTAATTATGCCAAGGTAAGAGGTAGATGAGGCTGAATTATTAATACCTAGGATAGGAGGAGATAAAAATGGTGATGTGTAACCAATCAACAGGAAAGTCCCCAGGAATAGATGACATTCCTGTGGAAGTTTTGATTAAAAATGATTCTGGTGTAGCAGCTAAGGATATGTGAGAAGAGACTAAACAAAAGATAATAAAAAATTGAGAAATTGGAAGCTGTCCTATATGGATAGAAAGATAAGCATTTAAAATGTTTTAGTCCCTTTACTTTTATGCATAGGTTAAGGGGTATTTTTATCAACCAGAGGAGAAATTGTGGATAGCAGTTAATAAAAAGCTAAATGATTTTTATCTGGGAAGAGAAAGACTGCAAGAGTCAAGTGGGATAAGCTGATTCTTCCAGTTGGACTAGGCATGTTAGGTTTACCTGATTTGAAGGGTTATTCTAGAGCTACACAGTGAAGGCAGCACAAGCTGAAACCTATAATTCAAAGTGGAAAGGGATGGTGATGAAATGTGGGGGGGGGGCTGAAGAAACAAGGAGAAACCAATATTTTTGATGTAGATCCTTAAGGAAAATAACAATAACTATGCAGAGTATTATATTTATAAAGCAGCAGAAAGTATTCTTGGAACTAAGCCAACATGGGAATGACTGCAATTAGTAATACAGACGATAGGCAAGAGGGGGGTGGAATTTATTGGAGAAGATCCAGACAATAGGCAAGAGAGAGGTGGAATTTATTGGAGAAAACTGGTAAAAGAACCAATGTATTGGGAGCAAATAAAGAGGGAAAGGTAAAATAATGGGAAGAGGCCAATAATTTGTTTAGACTGGAAGGCATAGATTGCCCTCCCTATCAAGGATTAATATCAGAGTATAGGCAAAGAGAAAGAAACAGAGGGCTCCTAGGCGAAAGAATAGTGCTGGCAGAGATTTTAGTAGAATATAGAACAGAAGCTGCTGTTAAAAAAGGAATAATTTTTAGAGCATACAAGCTGTCGCACAATAACTGTAAGAATCTATCAAGGAGGTAAGAAAGGAATGGGAAGAGAGATTGGATAAACCTTTCACAAACAATGAATGGGGGTGTGTATATATGTGTATATATATATATATATATATATATATATATATATATATATATGTGTGTGTGTATATATATATATATATATATATATATGTGTATATATATATATATATATATATATATATATATATATATGTGTATATATATATATATATATATATGTATATATATATATATGTATATGTATATATATATATATATATATATATATGTTTCCCAGATATGCAACAAAGTCTAGAAGATTTAGGATTTTTGCCTGTAAGTATTTACATAGGTATTTTATACCCCAAGTAGACTCCAAAGAAGTTTTCCTCAGGTAGAGAGCAAATGTTGGAGGTGTGATAGGGAAGAAAGAGGTTACTTGGGAACATGCTTTCTGGGAGTGTAATGAGTTTGCAGACTTTAAAGATTCCCTGCAAACTGCTTTGTCAGAGATACTGTGTGAGCAAATTGGTGTAACCAAGGAAATTATTTTTTGAACTGTGATACAGAATCTGAATAGCCTAGACATAGTAAGGTCATGCTAAGTCTATGATTGCTGCCAAAAAAACAATTACTAGAAAATGGAAATCAGTCTAAACCAAGTATACTAGAAGTAGTGAATATAGTAACACAGAGAAAACAACTGGAACTGGGACCTTTAGGAAAGGGTAGGAGCCAATTAGATAGGTAAAAATGAAATGGAAATTGTGGCAACACTATATGCAGAAGAGGAACAAGATTTAAAAGAAGGAAAAATTTGAATGAGCTGTGTAATGTTTGACTATCAATGACTGGATAGATTAGAACTGATGTATAATGTTTGCAACTACAGTTATGTCAATATGGTTTGTGATGTATGATGTTTGCAACTAAAACTATGCCAGTATGGTTATGGTTTGTTTTCATTTATATAAATGTATGATTGCTTATGTTATATGTGATCATTTAATAAAGATGTTTACTTTTTTTTTTTTTTTTTTTTAAACAAGAAACTTAATCCACCACTGGCTAGATGCATTTTCTTTGAATGTGGGTTTCAGTGTCATTTCAGTGAATGTGAGTTTCAAGTCTTTTTTTCATTGTGAGACTGTGTTGTTTTGCTTTGCTTAGGAAATGTCTACCAGTGTTTGTGCTACAACATTTGAAATAAAAAGTTTTAAATTAAATCCAGATATCTGTGTGTGGTGAGGCTTCGATCCATCATCCTGCCAAGGACCCTATTTGACTATCATCCGGCTCTGATCAGATGCTCATTCAGATAGAGTATAACCAGTGCCATCGACTATATGCCATGGCATTCATCCTATCAGAAGCTTGTCTAATGGACGCATCCAGTATTTAGTGGCTGTAAAAACTCATGCTGTTTGACTGTAGTACTCTTGTCAGAAAAAGCCATTTTCATGGCTACTGCACTAATCTGTCTTTGAATGAAGCCCTTTTAAAAACAAAACAACCAAAAAAAAAAACAAGCTGCATCTTATGCTTTGAAAAGGAGGGGATGATATAATCAAAGTAAACCAGATAATTTTATTTGGAGTACTGCAGGCAAGACATGTTGAGGAGTAAAAAGACACTTCTTCTGGCCAGTCATGTTTAATGAAATGGTTCCTAAAAGCAGCAGTTTTTCCTGATCATTAATCCTTAAGGGACAGGTAGAATCCCACTGATCTGCTTAATCACCATTTGTGGTAAATCTCGACTTTGGCTGTTTATTTATTCAACTTTGGGGAATAATATGTAAATGCTTTCCAAGTTCCTAGCACCGAATTCATGTCTCTCATAGCAAATATTTTCATAGTGATGTGGGATATCTTGAGACAGTTTTAAACTACAAGATGAAATAATTGAAGACAAAGAAAGGCAATAACTGTTAACTTTGTGTCCACACAATTTAGTCCAACAGTGCCCATATTTATGGGGCTTAACAAAATGTAATTAACCTGCTAAACCTGGACTAAGAATTGTTGCACTCCGTGTAGGCTCACTGGCAGGCTGCGGAAGTAGATGACATGATTGTAAGGAGGAGGCTGAATATCCTATGCATAGAGGAGACAAGATTGAAGGGCAGTGCAGCAAAGCCATCTGGTTTGAGATCCTGAGTCTACTACTCCAGAGGACTGACTACAAATGGTGTGGGAATTGTGGTGAGGGAAAGGCTTCAGAAGACAGCAAAGGATGTCATCAGAATTAGTGATACTCATGGCAGTTGGACTCCAGTTTAAGGATAGGGCAGTATTTATAAGGTCAGCCAATATCCCACAGCAGGGTTGTGATAGTGAAGAAGACTGCATTCAAACAGCGATTAAAGGATCTACTACGTAATGTATGACAACATGAATTGGTGTTGATAATGGGTGACCTGAATGCACATATCAGGACAGACAGAGCAGGGTATGAGGACTGCCTGGGTCCACGTGGGTGGGACAAGAGGAATAAAGAAGAAGAGGCCATTCTACACTTCTGTTTCTGTCTGACAAATGGCTTGATGGCAACCAGCCTATGATTCAGCAAGAGAGACAGCCGCAAGATCACATACAAGAGCAGCCAACATGTAAGTTGGGTAGACTTCCTCCTGGTAAGGAAAGAGCACTGAGATAGAATCACCACTACTGGCTGCCACAGTCAGCTGCAAGAAGTGGTCAGAATAGGCTCCAAGGTCAACAGAAGCTGAAGACCTGGAAATTGAATGGAGGGAAAGCACAAGAGTTCAACAAAATACTCAGGGCTCTAGCACCTTCATCGCCACCTATTTCTTCTTCCTGGGAAGAATGGCAGGACCTCAAAACAGCATGTGTGAGAACTACAGAACAGATATGCAGCCATGCCAGGTATGGAATTAAGGTACATAAGGAAAGCTGGTGGTGGAATGCAGAAGAACAGGAAGTCATTAAGAAAAAAAAAAAAAGAGGAATGCAGTTAAAAATGGAGATGGAAAAGACTGACCAGGCAAGAATGAATAGCTAACAAAGGGGCTAAGAGAGGAGTTGCAGTAGCAAAGAACAAGGTATCAGAGGCACTCTGCCAGCTTCTTGAAAGCAATTTGGTAAAAGGAAACTCTTATCCGGTTTCAAGGCAAAGACAGAGGGCTAAAGAAGGTAGCCAGACACCCTTCATAAGGGATGTCAGCAACAACCTGCTCACCAGTCCACAGCACATCAAAGGCAGATGGAAGGAGTACTTCCAGCAGCTTCTGAATGAAGAAAACCCCACAGAAGCTGTACTGCCTTAGATACCGCCCACATAGAACAACACTAAGGAAAATTATGTTGGCAAAACAGCAGGCTCAGATGAGGTTACAGCAGATTTGATCAAGATGTTGGGTGATATAGGAAAGAAGTGGATCCTTAGTGTACTAATAACATTATGAAGAAAAAAGTGTATAAGCATACTAGTGTCGGTGTACAAGAACAAAGGGGACATCCACAACTGTGAGCAGTACAGAGATATCAAACTCGTGTCACATTGCATTAAAGTTGAGGATAAAGTGATTGATAAATGAATACGCATATACAGAGTAGTAGAAGGTAAGATGGTATATAAGCAATTTGAATTCTGATCAGGATGCAGCACAACCAACCCCAAGTTTCCAGTGAGACTGACAGTTGAGAAGAAGCTAGAGATGAGGAAAGAGTCCATATGGGCATTCCCAGACTTGAAGAAAGCATGTGAAATGGTCCCAAGAAAGCAGATTTGGGCAGTTCTGCAGTGGTTTAAAGTCCCAGAAACATTGATAGTATTAGCGCAGGATATATAGACAAGGATCCAGTGACTCAAGTATGAACAGTGTTCAGTTTCACAAAGGTGTTCATTGTGGGAGTGTACGTCAGAGTTCAGCTCTGAGTCCAGCACCAGTATGAACAACAGTGGACTACATTAGCAAACCGGTCTAAGGGGACTGAACAACAAAGTTGTTGTATGAAGACTCTGATCAAGAACTTCAACAAAGGATAGCGGAATGTAATACAAAACTGAAGGCACATGGGATGAAACTGAGTACAGATAAGATGGTTGTAATGGCAGCAAATGGGGGATATCAGGAGAAGCTGAGAACTGAGATAGAAGGGAAGATAGTGGAAGAAGTCAATAGCTTCAGGTGTCTGGGAGGAGTGGTGGAGGAAAAGGTAAGTGAATTTGGAGGTCAAAGCTTAGAATCACAGGGGCTGCAGCCAGCTAGCCCGGAGTTACAGGTGTAGTGTGTAGTGTGTGACAGAAGAATGCCAAAGAAGTTGAAAGGTAAGGTGCACAAAAGATGGATGTGACCAGTGCTACTGTATGATACATAAACCTGACAGGCAGAGCAGTTGAAGCTAGAGGTCATGGAGATGAAGTGCCCGAGATGAGTGGTAGGATGCACACTGTGGACAGAAGAAGAAATGAGGATATAACTGCAGAAGCCCAAGTAGCTACAGTTGCAAAAATGATCAAAGAGAACAGATTACGGTGGTTCGGACACGTGCAGAAAAGCAGAAGAAGATTTGGAACAGATGAGAAGACAGCAAGAGGAAACAAGGACATCTAGCAAGAGGTGAATTGAATGTGTGAGAGACGATGTGTACAGTCAGGCATGACCTTCAGAGAAGGAAGGAGAGTGGCATTGAATCTTGAGAGAGCAAGAGATGGAGATAGGTGACACAGTACCCCCAACCCACTGTAGAAAATGGGGTTGATGATCAAAATTAAACACTTGGCTGTATGGATTAAAAAGGATTTGTTGCGGCAGCTATGGACATTTAGGAGAAGAGCAATCGGAAAATTAAGACTGTATCTTACAATTCAAATCCATAATCACAGTCTTCAAATAGTAAAAATGTTAGTTCTCGTGGTTATATGTGTAGACTAGACATGCTTTTATCAGCCAGATTAGAAGGTGTGGATGCCAGTTAATGTTGTTGTGTCTTACGGCTTTTCCCAGTTAGGAGTCGCCACAGCGGAACTCCGGTCCGCTAATGATTGGCAGTAGATTTTTATGTGCTGAGTTGCCGGCCCTGACGCACAACCTTCAATGAAGGTACGCCCATTCATGCATGTCTCCACACAGAAGACGCTCTAGCTGAGAATCGAACAGGACAACTTCTTACTGTGAGGCGACAATGCTACCGCAGCACCACCACTGCAGTTGTGGATGCCAGTTAATAAGGAGTTAAAATTTTGTCTGAGAGAGCGGGCTAGAGGTAAAAAGTGCTAATTGATTACATGAATTACCTTTTTGAAGGGATATTTTAAAGCCACACAATTGAGGCTTATGTATTATACATGTTGAGGGATACAGGTCAAAGTGGAAAACATGATGAATTTAGGTGCAAGTTACATGGGTTAATGAGAGATTCATAGTTTGCATGCAAGCCAATAAGGAAAAATATAATAACCATACAGAGCATTATATTTACAGAGCGAGTGGCAGAAAATATCTTGAATGATAAGTTAGTACAGGGTTAAGAAGATTTTTCCTGTGGGAATGTTTATATTAAAGAGCACAGAAAATAGGCTATAGGTGGCTGGAAGTAAATGGAAATTAAATTAGGAACAAGCAGATACTCTGGGAGTGAAAAGTAATAGCGTGGGGAGTAAGCTAGCCAAGTATTTGAATTACCATTTATGGGTTGTCTGTGATATCTGGGACTAATAGAATATAAACAGAGGGAGAAGAGTGGCCAGCTTTAGTGAAGTGGTGGGATTTGGTGGAGTCTGGAACAAAACATGCTATTGAAAAGGGATTGTTGTACTCGACATAAAACATTTTTCATGATAACTGTAAGAATCAATCAGAAGAGCTTATAAAAGACTGAGAGAAGGAGAATGCATTATGAAAGAACAATGGTAATAAATATGTAGAATTCCCAAGTATGTGTAAAAGATCATATGGTATAGGTATTTGTGTGGAAGTATTTGCACAGCTACTTTTACACATCGAGTAGACTTCAAAAGATCGTCCTACAGATGGAAAGCAGATGTTAGTGATGTAAAAGAAAAGGAGAGGTAATTGGGGAATATGTCTTCGCTGTTCTTAAAAATTCCTTGCAAAATGCTTTGGCACAAATGTTGGTGGAAAATTTGTTTTAAGTAAGGAGATAGGATCAGAGATTTGAAGACTGAAGACCTTGTTAAGTCTAATGTTCAGCCAATAAAGCAAGTATGAAAAAGTGAAAACAAGGGATTAAACCAACTGTAAAATCAATATTGATTATTGTAAAAGAATAAGAGTTGGAGATGGAGTGTTTAAAAGAGGAAAGAAGTTAATTGCAGAAAAAAAAATAGTATGTACTGGATCAATACATTCAAAATATTATTCAAAAGGAAGAGTGTTGTAGGAAGGCGGCAGGGAACTGAGCAAAATGAAAATATGTTGGAAAAAATAAAACTGAAGTTATGAGTTAACATGTATAAATATATGGAAATTGTAATGGAAAATATCTCTGAAACGTTTATTGTTTAACTTGTGTTGCAAGTCAAAATGTGATGAATGAATAAATATTTTTTTTTGGGGGGGGGGGGTAAAATTATTGTTTTGGCCTGCAATCTTGTATAATTGTGTAGTTCTTTGTTTTAATTTATTTTAATGCAGAACTTTCTTCAGTTTTACACTTGATATTTGTACCCTTGTTTGTCTATGGCTGGACAGAGGAACTTTTATACTCAAGTTCACATATTGGCATGCTGGTTTGTGTATTTAAACATTTATGTGTATATATAATTACACTTGCGTGTGCAACTATGTAATGTGGTGCATGACCCACATGACTGTCAGGTAATTGGGTGTGTAAATGGTAAGACTGAAACTTTGAACATTAAGTCAGATTATTAACTGCAACTGAAAAACTTTCAAATGCAATAATTAAGATATTTCTAAAGGTCAGTGGCAACATAAAAGAGCTGTGGCAGAGGACAGCCACTGCAGATCATGCCTTCATGTGAATGAAAGTCAAGTATCCTATTCCTAGTGGAACCATCTGGGCTGTAGTCATGGCATGGTTGATTGCTGAGAGTACATTAACTTCCATGACTTCACACACATGTTGATCCTTGATGCTGTGAATGCACATATACAGGAATTTATGTGTATTCTGCCCACCTTAAGGCATTTCACCTGAGGATTGCGAGGAGTCAGAACTGTGTGCAATATGGTTGTCAACCATGTGTCTATTTTTCATTCCCCCTGCCCAGCTGTACGCACCATGTGTAGTTGGTGCCTCGTCCACCACACCAAGGCCTGATGTCAGCAAGGGTGGGGGAAAACATATTCATACACATGCACAAATATCTGCTCACAGCTGTGACAGCATACTTATGCAAGATGTACTAATGTGCAAACATATAGTTAGAACTGTAGTACTGTAGGCTGGATTCTGTGTAGCTTTTCTATTTTTTATTTTATGTTAATTCTACAATGTTTAATATAGACTATTTGTTTAATCTGTTTATTTTTTGTATATTTATATGTTTATAATTATTTGAAATATTCTCTGTATATGCCTGCTGGCTATTTCCCATATTGCCTTGGCTGTGGCTAAAAAGGGTCCTCAGACCAGTTTACTTACTCTGTTAACAAATTAAACAAAATACACACACAGTTGTGTATCTATCTATATATTTGCACTTCTCACACTTTTTCTGTACATGTAGGTATGTATTCTGTCTGGCATTAAAATAAGAAATGTTTCCATCCCAGATATTTTACTTGGAGCAGTTTGTCTCAAATCCCATTAGCTTTTCAATCCAGTATGAAATTGAATCAGGACTGTTGGGAGAGCAGCTAGTTCCTTTTGTTAGGAATGACTGACTGACTGTGTTCAGTTCATTTTCCTCACAGTCGTTCTTTTTTGTATATTTGAATGTTAACATTTTGAATCACTTCAGGCTTTAGATACGAGTAATACAAAGCATCAGTTCTAAATCATGAATTTGTGCCTTGAGTAAGAGAACATTTTTCTTTTATGTTTTGCTTTTTAGGCAGCAAAGGCTAACAGAGTGGAAGGCATCCCAGTTGAAGAATAAGTTTGGAGAAATAATAGAGATTTCTGGGCAGGAATATGTGAATGAAGTTAGTAAAGCTGGCCAGGGAATATGGGTCGTACTTCACCTTTACAAACCTGGGTAAGTTAAATTCAGCAACAGTGTTTATTTTACATACCTCTTCTGCAGAGCATTTTGAGAGGCCCCCTAGGCACTTCCAATATCACCCTGTCACCTTCCAATCTTAAATATCACTATGTCACCGCCATTCTTCATAAGCAACCTTTTAGTTTGTGCTGCAAACTTTTAGGAGTATTACACACAGACTGACCTGTTGTTACAATATTCTTACATTACAACAGGCCTAGGCACCACACTATGTTAACCCATCTCACAAAGGGACAGTCACAGTTACTGACATTTATTTGCAACAATGATACAGTGCAGCAACTCTACGTACAGGTCTGGACTTAGGTGAAATGACGCCCTAGACCTACTGTTTTATCCACCACCACCACCCCCCCCCCCACACACACACACACACCCTCCAGTCTTCCCTGGTTTTCCCCCATCTTGGGCTCACTATACCATGAAGAGTACTTTTTTCTTCCTTTTCTCACATTTTGCCTAACTTTTCAGCTTTTTAAAGTAGTTGTAACTTCCTATATGTTCTGAAGTACATTTTAAAGGATTTTTTTCTTTTTACACAACCTTTTCATTTAGTGATGGCTTGAACGGAAATTATGATTAAAGAAAGAATCTGAGTTGCTGTTCAGCTTTAGTTTTCACTGCATCCTTTCAACATACCTTTCCTAACTAAGACAACACAATAATAACTATTTAGGAAATCAGAACAAAGAAGCCATAGGGTTATAGATGTTCTGGGATGTATCTTGGAGCATTTTCTCCAGCCTTTTAATCCAATGGTGACCTAAAAAACAGCATGAGTTAAAAAAAATATATATATATATATGTATGTATGTATATATATATATATATATTTCAATCTTCTTTTTTCCTTACAAGGAAGACACAAGTTGTGCAAAGATGACAAAGTAGTAGCCCACAATAAACTAACAAGCCATTTGTTGTCTGAATACACCGGTTCTATCTGGGAACTGCCTGCCTCCCTACCTCCCCCAAAAAACACTGCCTGTGCATCCCTCTTGTGTTAGACTGGATGAAAGCAAAGGTTCAAATGGCCACAGTCATGTATTTCAAGTGATTGCTGACATTCATATACATAGCATGCCTCCTCACCCACACCTCTAACCCCCAAAGGCTGTATGCATGCCTGAAGTGTGATTGTGATTTACAGTAATGATATTCTATTTTGTTGCTGCTAGACAATACAGTGCCCCTACGCAACCTATAGTAACCTTCTTTGTACACCTCTGAGGTCTGTGAGAAAAGTAAAAGAAACAATGACCACACTGTGCTCAGTCCAAACAAAAACTGTAATAACCTTGTGCACATCTCTAAGGTTTGACTGTGATGAAAATTAAAGAGGTGGTAACCACACAATCCCTCCCACATAACCTAGAGCAGCTGCCTGCACACACATCTGAGCAGGGCTAGTTTTAGAATGGGGTGTAGTTGAGAGCAGAGGCCTTTATGAGCTTTATCCTAACAGGGTCATGTCACAGCCCTGTTCAGGTTAAAAGAGCATATTCAGAAAATTAATAGATTTTTTATTCTCATTTTTCCCCAACCAGCAGCAGTTGTTCTGGGGTCCCCACATAGTCAAGGATGATTAAGGGGCCCTCTTGGAGCCATGGGTGTTACAGGTGGCTAAAGCTGGTTATGTTAGTAGTGGAGATAATGTCCGCCAGCAGTGTTTTACCTCGCCAGAGGCACCATGTCAGCAGTAAAATATTTAATTGAATTGTGACGTCTGTTGCTTGATTTAACACTGCTTTTATAACCAGAGCTGTCTTTGAATTTTAAAGGAGATATAAATAAGGGTTATAACCTAACTGGTTTATTAAGTATACAGGATTGCTACACTCGCTTTTGTTGGTTTGACAGGCATGTTACAAAATATCAAGGTAAGATTGCTGTGGTTGGGGACTCCCCAGGAATGGGGGCCCCAGTGACTGCAGGGTTCGCTGGTGCCTAAACCTGGCTCTGCCCTTCTGTTTTTATTTTCTTTTTCTCTACTGCAAAATGCATTTTTTAAGTACATTGTCATCTTTTGAAGAGTATTTGTGGTACAAGATCAGAAAGTTAATTCATACCTCACTCAGAAATTTCTGCTTTTGTCTGGTACTACAGTGCAGCAATTACTTAATTGTGCTTTCAGAACCCTATGCATATAACCAACTACAATCACACTAAAGACCAACACTCTTGTCAGCTTTCTAAATTGATTTATTTATTGTTTGTCTCTGTTTACCAGGAAGGTCTGACTGGGTAATACCCATTTTCAAGAAAGAAATGGAGAAAAGCTCCATTTGTTTACATTGCATTATACTTAGTTCCAGTTAAACACAGAATAGTTACACTTCTATATGCATACAGTAGTTACCTTTATACATATAACAGTTTGGAAACAAATATACATAAATCTACCACCCTATTAAAGATCAACACTACTTAAAGATCAACACTAATATGGTCCTTTTAAATTAATTTTTACGTATAAGTTTTATAAGCTTTGAAAACTGAAGTATGCATGATCAAAGTTATCACAATGTGATACTGATCTTCACACTATTTCAACTTATTGTAGAGTATAATCTCATTTTTTTTTTCATAATTGTTTTAGTGCAATTTCTTGGGGAGGATGTCCTGCCACCCAACAAAATGCACCTCTTCAGTACTGTGTGGTGATGCATGTATTAAATCCAGAATTGCATAGTACAACACATGGACATCACATTCTTATTGTGTGCATGCCTTAGTTTTAACTCATTACTGTATGCACAGCCAAATGCTCTGTATTTAATGCAGTACACTCAGCACTATTGCTACTTGTGTGGGTTGTCCTGAGCTTAATTTTCCTACAGCATATCAAAGGCGTACCACACACAGCACACAGATACAGTGCATCTTAGTTGTGGTAATGGATTTGTGGTGTTCAGTACCACATTCAAGCAACTTATTTCTGAGGATGCCTGGTATCAAAACAGAACTGGGGGGAACCTGATTGCTTCTGGAAGACATGTGAATTTGTCTCAGCCCTGAACTGGTGTTCCATCTTTTCTCACTATCCCTTGATAAGGTAAATAAATTGAGAATTGTTAGTCTGTTGTCTTAATTAACCATCAACTCATCTTCTGTCAATTATTTGTTCAATGAATCTACATTGACATACAGTTCACTTAAGAAAGATCTCTTAAATAAGTGCTTGCAGAAAGATCTGTCTATTAAATTACAAAAACAACAAAGGAAAAGAGTGTGGGATTCAAGACTGGTAAAGAAACGTGGGAGACAGAACAAATGTGCTTAGTAGATTGGACAGTGGTTTGACTCTGAATTTTGTAGAGACAGAAGATGGTGAGGAAGCAGAATAGAGGGAAAGTGTAAGGATAGGTTATGGTAGCTACATATGATAGTAAACTGGGCTATGATTAGGCCTGGGGAGAAAATATGAGAAGCAGCCAGGTGCAGGTAGCACTGACAAGTAAAGGAGCAACATCCCAGAGATAGTTGTGCAAGAAGCAACATCACAGCAAGAGTAGAAGAGAACTGGGCAGAAAAAGGCAGAGAAAAATGTTGTAGTAGCAGAGGATGAAAGGGTCAGAACAGTGGAAAATGGTATATAGGAAGAGTGCAGGAGAGATGAGAATGGGATCAGATGCATCATAGAGAGTGAAGCACCCAGCACAGATAAGTATGGCTTAGGAAGTGGAACTTTAGGGGAAAGGTTGCAGATGGGAGTGCAGAATGTGATACAGAAAGTCAAGAGTAATGCTGTATATATATATATATATAATATGGCATGTACGTATAGCGAGAGAGGTTTGGTGACAGACTACTTGGTCACCAATGCCATTAGGAGTCCTGGCAAGGGAAACAAAGATCAGGGTATAGTGAACATGATTTTGAGACTCATTATTAATAGGCCATGGAAGGGTATGTCAGAAATGTCAACAAGAGGTTAGGAACAGATTACAGTGATTCATGTGGGCACGAGTGACCTATCAGAGGAGACGTTTGAGGTGGTGGGCAGCACAGTTACGGAGGTAATGGAGAAATTCCAGGATAGATGGTTGGAGGTTACATTCTGAGAGTTACCTATGCTAGCAGCAGGTACATTTATGATTGAGAAGCTTAGATGGTGTAATGAAAGGTTAGACAATACAATGAGTGGTTATGACACGGCACAGGAGAGAGAAGAAATTAGCACTGGTAGGAGTATTGGGAGAGACTAGCTCCATGCCTGGGACGAACTCTTTCTCGTAGCCTAGAGGAGATACTGATGTTCAAAGCTGAGTTAAAAAGGTGCATCTCAGTCTTTATACCTTTAAACTAAGATGGGAGGTGAGGAGGTAGGGATTCAGGCAATAGAAAGAAGAAAATGGGCACAGAATGGAGAGGAACAATCAAGAATTTGATGCAAGGAGTCAGACTGAAGTGATATGTGAACTGCAAAAAGGGATGCAGGAGGGGAGGTTGAACACTGCTACTATCACAAAAACTTGGGCCAGTGACAGTATGGGGTGGGGCGTGGAGGTGCCTTGGTAGAAAGGTTGTTCAGGAAAAACTGATTCACTAAGTGTCTTCATAAGGGAAGGCATGAAGTGTGAGGTCCAAGAAGAGAAGGAACACTGCTCCATGAATAAAGCAAGAGAAATATACAAGGTCAGAACTTAGAGTAAGCACCTAAAGGTAGATGAAATTGGGAATGCTTTTTGTATGTTGGCCTTATAAGCCACATAGACCTCTTCAGGGGTGGACAGTGAGGAATGCAAGGGGGATAGTGAAGGACTGGGATATAAAAAGAGGGTTGCAGTCATGGGAGATCTGATTGCTCTATGACAGGACAATATCCCTTGGTGGTGAGGAAGTAGTTGAGTGGAATAGTAGAACACGATTGGGTTCAGTCTGGTGTTTTTTGGGACTGAAAAGACAGATGTTCATCAAGTACAATCACTGCTGCAGTAGCCTTAGCTGTACTGGTTATATCCTGCATAGGATATAACAACCAGCCAGCTTCCGAAGCTTCAGGGCACTTTCTACAAGTTTCAGTGGGGAGCATAAATGAACAAGCTCGTCATGAGAAAAATAATGCATTAGAAAAGGGTTAAGGTCTTCTTATATGAGATGTGTTCTTTGAGTAAGTTGTTGATGGTATACCAAGTTGATGTATGGCTGTGACTTCCAAGTCGGCTGCACAATGAACAGCAGAGTTCTCCCAGTATGAAAACTGAGAAATTGTTAAAAAAGCCAGTAAAAGTTTTCAATTTGGGTAAATTAATTTACTGGTTACTAATTACACTGCCTAGATGACAGCAAAGAAGACATTTGGAGAAATTAAGTTCAAGTCATCTGGAAAAGGAGAAGAAAAAGCTTGTGATATGAAAAACCCTTGCAGCTTTTCAGCAAAAACATTTAAGGTTACAGCTTTAGTACAGAAGATGGCTTGCAGTAATTGAGTAAAGAATAAATTAAAAGCATTTGAAGGCCTTTACATATTCCTCCAGTATGTCCATTACTTAAAGTCAAATGACAAAAGGCTGAAAAGAACAGAAGAAGCTTTAAGCTTTTCATCTGAGCCAATAAAATTGCAGAACTCAGAGGCTGAAATGAAAAGACTGGCGGAACATGTGGCTTCTAAAGAACAATTTCAAAAACTAGTGGAGTTGGAAGACGGAGCATCCAGAGAGAACCTGAAATTGTCAGCTATTCCAGAGAAACTGGAAGAAATAGATTGCATTATTTTATGATAGCACAAATAAGCAACTGGACTTGTATTCCACAGCAGGATTTAACTTGAGAGGGCACATTGTGTGAATGATCCAAACTGGCATAAAATTGCAAGTCATTAACTCAATGGTTGACTTTAGTTAGAAAATTTAATATTACAGTGAGTTTCACCAGTGTGTTATATTCTGTGAGCCAATGGAGCACCTTTGGAGAATTCTCCCTTTTCTGAACTGTGGTGCAACTGAGGCATTGGTGCATATATGTTTTAGTGGGTTGGGGTGGAGTCCACAGCATGGTGGTGCAGTGGCTTGCTCATTGAAAAAAATGATAATTTTTGTGTTTGTAGTATTCATGAGTCACTGTGTTTTGATTTTCATTTTTTTTTTTTTTTTTTTTTTAAGAAACTGGTGAGTCAAAAGTGTTTCAATTGTTTGTAGGTAAACCTTTCAAATTTGGCAATGAGAAAGCATGCGAGATGTATACTGTTAAAGATGCAATCACTGAAGCAGCAGAAATAATTACTGCTGGAAAACGTGGGCATAAAGCCAAGTATTAAAAATTGGAAAACCAGAGTGTTTTGTGAAAAGTTATTAAACATTGTAGACCAGGAAAAAGAGAAGCAAGTTTATTCCTGAAATCAGGATATGTTGATGGCTAGTGTGAGATGCAAGTTGCTCTATCCATCTGTCCTTAGAATATTTGGAGGATGAATGATATTTCTGGATGCAGAACAGGCTAAGGAGGAAAAAACAAGTTTAGTCTAAAAAGTGTGAATTAACAAGCTGGAGACTATTTCTCATTGTTCTGACAATAACGAAGCCCACTGTCAAAATTTGACAGTGAAACATTTTCCATTGTTCCAAAGGAAAATGCTTGAATGACAGAAAAAATGTCCAGGAGCTAACCAGAAGAATCATAAGTGCCTTGGACTAGAGTCAGACAGGTATTGGGAGGTCAAGATGATTATAAAGACCTGAAATAATGTGAAACTAGTGAATACATGGGAAAACTGTAAAACATCATTCCCATTAGATGTAGTTTAGACACAAACCATGGTTTTGCATAAAGTGGCTGAAAGACTGGATTTTTTAAACCCTTTATTAAATTATCACTGAAGACATAGGCAAATGTACATTTAACAGCAAGTAAAACCATCCAAAGACGAGCAGTAAAACCAGGTTCTAATGTAAACAGTAATCAAAACAAAGAACCGAACACCACCAGCCTAACAAACTGAGAACTTTAATAGCAAAATAAAACAAAAAACTTGAAGATAAAAACAGTCACGGTTTAGCGCTTTCATGTTGTATACAAGACATCATCGGAACCATGAAACAGGAAGCAAAAACGATCTTTAAAAGAAATGCATGAAAACACCCCTCCCCCCAAAAACAATCAGGTGACAGGGGCCACTAAAGCTTGGGAAAATCTTAGAGAGGGTAAATATAGAATGAATAACACTATATATAACTGAGGAGCTCTCATTTTGAGTTCACTGATAATTGAAATGCCATCATTAATCCCTGGTAAATGTGTGGCATCTAATTTAAGTTGCCACAACATTTCACAGTGCAATAACTTGTTATTCCAGTCCCCTGTTTAGGCAGCTGTTCCAAAATAAAAACAAACTTAAATCTTTTAAAACCTAGACATTATAAAGAAAGCCTAGCAAGGGCACTCTTGCTGCTGGATGTTAAGAATATTGAACAAATTTGGAAGAACTGGCATGTTCTTTCCTGTGCTGAAGAGACCCAGCAGTTTAGCAGCCAGCCCACATTTACATACAAAAGGAAGCCTAACTTCAAAAATTTATTGGAGAGACCTTGTTTTGGCCTCGTTTCCAAACTTCCTGTGACTTTGAAATGTGGGAGATTTCTTCAGTGTTGTTACATTGAGAACAATTAAACAGGTCGCTTAGTGGACATTATCATGAAACATGTGAAAGGGAGCAAGTTTTATTGCTGTTCTGAAAGGGTGGTATACATCACATTTTGCAGGCAGTGCCATAGTGTTTTATGTAGGCAAAACCAGCAGTGCCCGCAACAAAAGAATCTATCAGCATGTTTACAGTATACAAAAGGTTAACAGCAAGAATTCCCTTGCTAGGCATTCTTTACCCTGTGTAGGTTTTAAAAGATTTAATTTTTTTTTATTTTGGAACAAGTACAAGCAGCTGCCTACACAGGGGATTGGAAGAACAAACTATTCCACTGTGAAATGTTGTGGCAACTTAGATTAGACGCCACACATTTGCCAGGGATTAATGATGGCATTTCTTTTATCAGTGAACTCAGAATGAGAGCTTCCAAGATGTAAATAGTGTTGTTTATTCTGTATTTACTGTCTCTATAAGATTTTCCCAGGTTTTAGTGGTCCCTGTCACCTGATTGGATGTTTTTGGGGGAGTGTTTTCATGTATTTCCTTTAAATATTGTTTTTAACTGCCTGTTTCTTGGTTCTGATGATGTCTTTTTTATGTAAAACAAAAGTGCTAAAGTGTGACTGTTTTTATCTCCCAAGTTTTTTGTCTTGCTATTAAAGTTCTGAGTTTCTTAGGCTGTGAGTGTTCAGCTAAGAAAACAAACTATTTTAACATCTTTCCATTTGAATACAATATACATTACAATATTCCATTGCTACAGTCATCAGTCCAACATTACAAAAACAAAAATGCTGAATTCCTGCCTTCCCTTAAACCTCATTCCTGCTCTTGAACATTATTATCCATGTATTATTCCCACAATTTCCATTTACTTCTATGTAATCTGCTCCTTCCCTTTTCTAAAGATCCCCCTTCCAGTTCTTTACCTCTCTTACAATATTCAGTACCTCAAATGCAGTTGGGTGTGGACATTGATTTCCATTTTCTAGTAATTGCTTTTTTTGGCAGTCAACAGAATTAAACTAAATAAGGCCTTACTATGTCTAGGCATTTCAGATCCTGTTGCCCAACTCAAAAGAATCATTTCCTTACTTACAGCCATTTCCTCACCTAATATTTCTGATAAAAGTACTCTGTAGGGAATTTTTTAAATCTGCCAACTCATTACACTCCCAAATCATCTGTTTCAAGTTACCTCTTTCTTCTGCACCACACCTACAACTTTTGCTATCTACCTGAGGACATTTTTGAAGTCTGCTTGAGGTACAAAAATAACTATACAAACACTTACAAGCAAAGATCCTAAACCTTCTGGACTTGGTTGCATACGTTGGAGCCATACATGTGTCTTCCAATTGTTTTCTTGTAAATTGCTTTTCCAGTCTCTTTCCAAATCTTTTCTAACCTCATCTGTTTGATTATTATACTTATCATGCAATAATTTATATACAGTACTATCCCTTTTTTTAACAGCTGGCTCTGTTCTAGATTCAACTAGAAACTCTACTGGAACAGGTATTTCACTTAAAATTCCCTTATCTCTTTTTCTTTACCTGTATTCCGAGATCAAGCCCTGGTTGGGAAGGCAGTCTTTAGCCTGCAATCCAAGTGCCTTCTTGGCCTCCTCTCACTGTGTTACCTCTCCAGCTTGAGTTATTGCCTCGATATCTTGATTCCTTTGCCAGGTTTCTTCAGTAAATTCTAGCCCAATCTTGCTTATTTTCTTGAACTTTTCCTTGCTTCATCATCATCATCTTCCCTTTCCACTTTGAATTATACCTTCTGCTTTTTTTTATATATATATATATATATATATATATATATATATATATATATATATATATACACACGAGTCTTAACTGTGTAGCTCTAAAATGTTCCTTCAAGTCAAACCACCTTGTACTATTGGAAGGATCAACTTAGCACACTTAAATGTAACTCTTGCCCTCTTTCCCTCCCAGATAAATTCCTTCAATGCGTTATTATTGTCCACTATTTCTTCTCAGGTTGATAAAAGTATGCATGACCTGACCTGTATACAAGACTGAAGGGGATAAAAAATATTCAGTCCTTGCATCTTACTGTCCACATCCATAAATAAGAGTTTACAGTTCCCCAATTTTTGTATTTTTTTTTTGTTTAGTCTCTTCCCATATACCCTTATCTGTCATAACAGAAGCCTTTTTAATCTCCTCTCCTAAGTACTGTATCTTATGTCCCTATAAATATAGGTATTGCTGAACCAATGTGTGAGCAGGTACATAGTTTATGACCATAGCCTTTGTTTCACCTTCATTAATTTGATATCCCGAAAAGACTTGAAACTGTCTCAAAAATGTTCCAGAACACTGAGATGTCCTTTTCTGGATTTATCAGGTACAAAATAATATCTGCAAGTAAAGCCAGCTTTTCTTGACTAGCATACCAATTATGTCCTTGTATTTCTGAGTCCCTTATTTTCATTCCCAATGGCTGTAAATATAAATAAATGAAATAACAAAGGGGAAAGGGGACACACCTGCCTGCTTCCTCTGTTTAAACACAATTTATCCGAGAGGAACCCTCACACTTTAAATCTTGCCTCCAATCCTTCATACATCCTTCTAATTACCCTTACTATTCTATCAGGGAATGTAAATGCTTCAAATGCCGTACTCATAAAATCGCAACTTACTCTGTCAAATGCTTTCTCTGCATCAAGACCCACCAGGTCTTGTCTTACATTCTGCTTCCCTCTGGATCATCATTGTTCTGTTAAGGTTGTCAAATGTTTGCCACCCCTCCACAAAATCGCACTGATCCATATCTATCAATTTTGCCATAACCTTTGTCATTCTTTTAGCTAGTATAGGCATAAACACTATAATCATGGTTTAAAATTGAAATAGGTGTTTATGAAGCTGGGACTGAAGGGTCTTTGCCATCTTTATGTAACACAGACACCACAGATTTCTTCCAAGATGTTGGTGTTTCCTCTCCTTTTACTGTTAAACAAAATTTTCCAGATCTTTATCATTTTCTTCCCTCCTAATTTCAAGACTTCCACAAGAATATCATCTGTTCCCTGTAGGCTTTCCTGAAGACTTGCTATACACCATTGTTTTTATCTCATCACCACCTGTCTCAACTGTTAGTTGTTGAGTTTTGTTTTCCTCAAACCTTGGCATAATTAAGTCTTCAATAAATATTTCTGTTTGTACTTTTTCTTGATTTCCATATTTCTGTGCTTTATACAAATTTTCTTAAAATTTTTGATATCTGTAAAACCTCTGCAGGATCGCTGGTTATTTTTCTTGTTATAGTGTCCCTAAATTCGGTGACAGCCCTTTCAATGTTCTGTTGCCTAAGTCATGCTAAAAGTTTTTGTGCACTGGAGTTCAGCAATTTTTTTTTTAAGCTGCAATCTTTATAAACTCATGCATATTATACAGATGTTCCCTTATTTTCTCTTATTCTGCAGTACCTTGTCCTTTGTCAGTCCCTCTAAGTAATTTCTATTACTTCTTAACCATATCTTTTATTTTAACCCTGTTTTGAAACTCCAGATGTTATGTAGTCCTATCTCACCTACATTCTTAACCATGGGTTCAGAGCTGAATATCGGCTCCGAACCGGCCTATTTACTAGCTCAAAAGTCTCTGATTGGCTGGGCTAAGAGGGTATCCCACAGTACACTGCTTCACATCCCCAAATCTCGTTTGCCGCTTCTAGAGCTTGGACGTGGTCTAGCTTGGCTGTGGCTAAGTACTCTTTTTGACTTATTTCTCTTGAGAAATTGGTTGCTTCATATTTCAAAACCTATTTTAATAGCTATTCTTGCTGCAGTAGTTGAGTTTGTGTGTGTAGTAGTATTTTTTGTGATATCCCTATCAGTTCCCACTGGCTAGGCCCGTTTTAGTTAGAGGACCTTAGTGAGTAGTTCGTCTGTCTCTTCTTGTATATCCTTTTTTGAGAACCGTTTAAGTTAGAGGTTCTCTCGCTGTGTTCTCGTGGTTATTGTTTGTTGGTTCAGAGCTTCGCTCTTCTTTGTGGTACTGTCTGCTGTATAAGTAGTGGGCTTCTCGCCCTTTTTGGTAATTGTTAACTGTAGTTACGCTGTGTGCTTTGCACCTGTTGCAAGTAGCTAATTCTTTGGATATGTCTAAGGATCAGAAAGAACATAAGCCTTCTGGCTTTAAAAAGTGTTCAAAGTGCGGATATAAAATGTCCATCACGGATGGACACTCTGTCTGTGTTTACTGTCTTGGAGCCATCCATTTACAGGAGTCGTGTAGCTTTTGCCACGCTTTCAGTCCTAGGGTGTTCCAAGAGAGGAAAAACAAATTGATTTTAAAGAGACTGCTTAAACCATCTTTCGAGGAGGCTATAGACTCTGCTCCCGGCTCCCAGTTAAAATCTAAGTCCTCCAAGTCTAAGAAAAGGTCTCCGGCTCCATCAGCATCTTCAGAGCCTCCGGAGAAAATTACCATATTGGATACTGCTTCCTCGGCTCCACCGTCTTCGGGGCCGCAAGAGGTGTCTGTATTAAGTGAATCAGCGTCCGCTCCGATCATTCTCGAACCTATTCAGAGCTGGTCGCAGAGTGGGAGGCATGGTTCACCAGATAAGAGGTCTCAGTCTCCATCCATCTCCTCCAAATCCTCCAGGCTTTCCGATTTGGATGTGGATAGGGTGATGCAGAGGCTCCTGCAGTTGCCGGTGTTGGCAAAATTGTTTGTCTGACCCAATCGGCTCCGGAGCCAATTCCTATGGTTGTTTCATCGATTCCTCCTCCGAGCACGTCCTTGCTGTCGGAGCCGGTATGTTCCACTCCGAGTGATGTTCCTGCGCCGGCTCCGATACCCCCTTTGGGTTTATCAGTGCCTACCTTTGCTCCGACCATGTCGGTTCCGTCCACAGGGTTCGAGACTCTGGTCTCCTTGGTCGGGCCTGAAGGGGATGCCTCGGGACATCTTTCGGTTCCGAGCCTCCCACTCGGTGCATCGGCTATGGGGACTCCAGTCCTGGTCGTGGCCTTGGAGGCCGGTTGGTCCTCGGACTCGGGGGACCCGCCTTCAAGGCCATGCGGAGCACGCTGGCCAGGTCCGTCACTTGGGTCGGTCATTCCATACCCCACCACTCCGGCGAAAACTTCTGACACCCACTTATCCTTGGACAGCAGAGCACCAGGCCCTAAGGATACCCCCACGAGTGGTCCCCCACTTTCTGAAGGTCCCTCGGAGCCTGTGCCTGAGGAACCTCCCAGAAAGAGATTGTGCAAGAGGAAGCACATAGACTCCCAGGACGAGTCTCTCACTTCTGATACTAACCTCGAGGAATCAGAATGGTCCCCCAAGTCTTCCTCTGATGATGTTTCCTTCTCTGATATCCTGGAGATACTGAAACAGAGGAGACTGGCCTTCCAAAACCCCTTCCGAGGAGGAGTCAGTATTCCTTAAGGATTTTGGCACTCAACCTTCCGCCTCCTGGGTGTCTCCACCCTTCGATGAACTTCTTGACCTGATTTGTCGAAGGGTGTGGGAAAACCCTGATTCTGTGGAGCCAGTACCTCGGCTCCCAAATAAATTTCTCTCCGCCCCTCACGGGTGGTGGCGGCAGCCACCCAGAAGGAAGTTGCTGAGTCTTCCTCTTCGGTCCATCCTCCTAACATGGAGTCTAGGACTATGGACCGGTATGGGAAGAGTACCTTGTCTTCAGCCACCTTCACCTTAAGGTCACTGAATTACTTCTCTCTGGAGCTGAGTGAAATGAGATATCTCCTTAATGAGTTGAGAGATACTCTTGCGGATAACATACCTGAAGCGGTGGCTCAGACAGTCAACGCACAGGTTTCTACCCTCAACTCCATCGCAAACTCATCCATGTGACTCATTTCGTATGTGGCTGAGGGAGCGAGTAGGGCGGCCAGCTCAGGTGTAGCCCTTAGAAGGCAAGCCTGGCTGTGCCTGTGTCACTTTGCAGAGGCCTTCAAGTCTTCCTTCACTGATGCCCCTTTTGATGGTTCCTCCTTGTTTGGGACCAAAGTGAAAGACACCCTCACCAGGTGCGAGTGAGAGGGAAAGACGCTGTCTGCCGTAGGGGTCCATTTTTCCCTCCCATCTAGGCCTTACCCCAAGGCTCAGCCAGGGGGAAAGATGTGGTTCAAGAAATCACAAAGGTTTTTTCCTGCCGCACAAGGTGAAACCCCCTCCTGAGGCAGGGGAGGGGGGAGTTATTCAGGGAGACGTCGCCCCAGAGGCAGAGGGGGCCCCCGCAATTCTGGGGACCACGATTAATTTCGTGGCTCCTCATACTCTCATTCCTGAGGGTGTGCCCGAATGTGCTTATCCGGAGCCAGTTGGGGGTCGAATTTCCTTGTATCTGGAAGCCTGGGAAAACATCACCCAGGACCGATGGGTATTAAGGATAATTTCCGGAGGTTACACCATTCCATTCTGTTCAGTACCCCCTCCCATCAGAAGAATCCCAGACGTTCCACCCAGTCAAAGGGATCAAGCAGCCTCAGAGGTATCTCAGCTGCTAGAAAAAGGAGTCATCCAACCAGTCCCCTCAGACCAGATCAGATTAAGGACTTACTCAAGATTCTTTTTGGTGCCGAAAAGAACAGGGGACCTGAGACCCATACTAGATCTCAGTCAACTCAACCATTACGTACACAAGTCCAAATTCCATATGGTCACCCTACAATCTATTCTCCCATTGTTGGGAAAGGAAGTGTGGATGTGCTCCATCGACCTGAAGGATGCTTACTACAATATCAAAATGGACAGGGCATCCAGGTGTCATCTACGCTTCCGGCTGGGAGCCAGACATTTTCAGTTTCGAGCCCTGCCCTTTGGTCTCACCACAGCCCCCAGGGTGTTCACCAAGTGTATGGCAGTGGTGACGGCTCACTTGAGATGTCAAGGATTCCAGGTGTTTCCGTACCTGGACGACTGGCTCCTCACCGCCCCCACCAGGCATTTACTAATTCAGACCAGGGACACTCCCATCAGTCTACGTCACCAATTAGGCATTACTATAAACTGGAAAAAATCTGCCTTGTTGCCCTTACAGCGTGTCACCTTTATAGGAGCAGAGCTGGACACCATTCAAATGCGAGTGTTCCTACCACAAGAAAGGATCACAGGGTTGCAACAACAAATTCTCATGCTGATGCCTCTGAGACATGCATAGGCAAGACTGATTCTTCAACTCCTAGGGACCATGGCAGCTACTATCATGTTGGTCCTGTTAGCAAGATTACACATGAGAATTATTCAATGGCTTCTCTTTGTCCAATGGTCCCTCCAAAGACTTCCGCTATCCCATCCAATCCTAATGACAGACAAATGCAAGCAGGACCTTTGTTGGTGGCTTTGCACCAACAACTTGAACATAGGAAAACCCTTTGTTCCACCCGTTCCTGTGGCCACAGTGACTACAGACTCCGCCCAGATTGGGGGGGGGCATTATCTGGGCAGGATGGTCCAAGGCACGTGGCAGGAGCACGAGATACATTTGCACATAAACGTCCTGGAGATGAGAGCAGTGCTTCTTGCATTGCAGGCACTTCAAGAAGTCCTCCCTCTAGGGCCTCTTGCGATACACTCAGACAACATGTCAGTAGTGTGGTATCTCAACAAGCAAGGAGGAACCCGATCTTATCCACTATGCATGGAGGCCATGCGCATGTGGCATTGGGCAATAGCTTCCCAACGGTTTCTAGTGGCAACGTCCATCCCGAGGAAGACCAGTGTGATAGCAGACAAGCTAAACAGGGCAATTCTTATGCCCTATGAGTGGTCCCTGAATCGCCTGGTGGCAGAGCGAATCTTCAGCAGATGGGGTCAACCTTGCTGCGACCTTTTTGCCAGCCCCCTCAATGCAAAATGCAGAAACTACTTCTCGCTGATCCCCCCACCGAGGGAATCACCCAGGGACACTCTAGCTCACAATTGGCCCTCCGGTCTGCTTTATGCTTTCCCTCCGTTTCCCCTTCTCTCAAGGGTGATTCAGAAAGTACAGTCCTTGGGAAGCAGGATGATTCTGATTGTCCCACACTGGCCTCATCAAGTATGGTTCCCCTTCCTTCAACCCTACCTTGTGGATACTCCTTGGATTCTGGAACCCCTTCCAGACTTATGTCGGGACAGCCACCCCTCTCTGAGGACACTCCAGCTGACAGCCTGGCTACTCCACTTCCATCCTTAGTCAGATGTCATAATTTTTCGCCAGACGTAGTCCATATTTTGTCATCTTCTCATAAACCATCCACTAGAAAAATCTACTTTAGCAAATGGAAAAGGTTCTCTATTTGGGCTCATTCCAGAGGAATTGATCCCTACACGGCTCTGATTGATTCTGTTTTGGAATTTTTGTCTACATTGTTCTATCAGGGGTCCACTTCAGCCACCATCAAAGTTCAGCTGGCGGCTATATCAAACTTCCACGTGGCCTATGAACCTAGACTTATGGCACACAGACTATGTAAAGCATTCCTTAAAGGTACCTTATTGCTTCGTCCCCCAGTATCACAACCTGTTATGCCCTGGGACCTCAATTTTGTTCTTCAAGCCCTCACTCTTCCACCCTTCGAGCCTGCAGCTACCTGCGAGTTAAAACATGGAAAACAGCCTTTTTAATAGCTATCACTTCAGCGAGGAGGGTCTCCAAAATCCAAGCCCTTTCCATCAAACCCCCATATTTGATCTTCCATAAAGATAGTGTCTCCCTTAGACCAAACCCGTCATTCCTTCCCAAAGTGGCTTCCCTGTCTAATGTAAATCAGTCAGTTGAGCTGCCAGTTTTCTTCCCCAACTTTTCCAACAAGGCAGAATTCAGATTTCACTAACTAGATGTACGTAGACAGTTATGCTTCTGTCTCCATCGGACAAGAGAGATTCGGAAATCTGACCAACTCTTTGTCTCCTTTTCCGAAAACCGACTTGTTCTCTGGTGTCCAAGGTCACGCTCTCTAGATGGATAGTCAGCTGTATTTCCTTCATTTATCACACAGCAGGTAAAACTTTGCCCTTTCCACCAAAAGCCCACTTCACAAGAGCTGTTTCCACATCCACAGCCTATCAAGCTAGATTGTCGATGGATGATATATGTGCTGCGGCCACTTGGGCTTTGTCTCTCATTACAAATTGGATTTGGTCTCCAGGGGCAGATCTTCATTTGGCTCCACAGTTCTCAGGAGTATTTTCCTATGTGCCACCCGGGTTGTAGGTGCTAGGGACGCTGTCCCATGGGTAAGAATGTAGGCAAGATAGGACTACATAACATCAAGAAGTTATGTACTCACCATAACGTTCGATGTATGTAGTCCATCTCACCTCACATTCTTACTTCCCCTCCCGCCTTCCCCCCTGCCTGGAGGATTTGGAAGACAAATGTTATCATGCAGAGTCCCTTTGATTAATTTGTTTGGATATTTTGTTCGTATGGATGTGTGTTATGTATGCAATAACTGAATTGTTTGCAGCAAACTAGATCTGGGGATGCGAAGCAGTGTACTATGGGATACCCACTTAGCCCAGCCAATCAGAGACTTTTGAGCTAGTAAATAGGCCGAGTCGGAGCCGATATTCGGCTCCGAACCCATGGGTAAGAATGTGAGGCAAGATGGACTACATACATAGAACGTTATGGTGAGTACATAACTTCTTGTTTCATTTTATCCCAGTCACTAGCTAAAATTTCTGAAGATATTTCTATCTTCCATGATAACTCTCAAAGTGATTTCCACTACTCATTCCTTAAATTCCTCCCTTTTTAACAGATAGGTGGGAAAGCACCACTGTCTTATCTTTACTTCATTACTCTGCATTTTTATCTTTTTTATTGGTGCATGATCAGAAATAGTTATTGGATGTGTGTGTCAAAGCTTTCAATTAAATGCACATGTTCCTATGGAAGTAGAATTTCTATCTGGTATAGCCCAGTTATTTTTCCTTTGGGAATAATATGTGAATTCTGTCCAAATTCCTACTACTGAATTCACATCTTCCATGCCAGATATTTTCATAAATTTCTTCAGAAATCTACCCTCTGTCATATTGTTCTTTCTAGGTCTCCCTCATACAGCCTTACTATTGCAAATCAAATTTCATCCCTATCTATAAATAATATTCCCTGCTGAATGCTGATTGTTTCTCCCAAAGTGTTCTTAAGCTCCACAATAGTAGTTTTCAGTGGAATATAAATAACATGACACTGTAATCCTCCTCCCTTGCCCATAGCCCCTTACTACCACAAAGTTACCATTTTTCTCCTCATATGTCACTGTTAAAGCCCCTATGGTACTTAGTTTGATTACTCCCCTAACCGCTGCCCCTCATATTCTGCTGAATATCCATTCCGAAATCCAGTTTGTCAAATTCACATTCTCATTTTCTTCCATATGCATCTCCTGCAGCATTGCTATTTGCACTCTGCATTTCTTAATATGATTCAATACTCTTTCCTTTAGGCCTTTCGTGTTC